>NW_006711241.1:137328-328552 GCF_000271645.1 Tremella mesenterica DSM 1558 | reverse complement strand
TGGTCATCTTCCATCGGGTTGTTCCGAGTCATCATCATCTAAATCACTCTTTTCAAACTACTCGATACTTCTAGCCTACACCATCTTATACATCCTCATCATCCCTCCTCTCTCATCCATCCTAACTCGCACTCATCTCTTTCCATCTTCTTTCATTGAGCTCCTTTAAAAACAACATGTCAAACAGTCATCCCATCTCAGAATCTTCCAGTACCTCAACCCTCATCCTCACACAAGCTTCGACCCCTGCCCAACCTTCCACTCCTGCCCAACCCTCCGACCCTACCCAACCACCCACCCCTGCCCAACCTACCCAGACAACTTCAAACCGTTCTTCAGCCTCACCAAACCATCATACCTCATCCAATCACGATACCTCAACAAACGAACGTCTACCTCTATTACCTCATACATCTTCACAAGGACAAAACAAAATAACGGAAGAACAATCAACTCTTTACCGCACCATATCAGCTTTATCCGCTTTATCAGAAACTGTGACAGCTGCTACATATGGAGCTACGGCCAGTACGAAGGATATCAATGCTGAATCTGGGGTAAGAGCTATGGGTGGTGAAGAAGAAAGTTTGAGTGATTTGGAAGAATCTGGTTAGTGTCTCTTACTCGTACTTCTATCACTATGATCGCCATTCGTCTTTCTGATTTTTCTGATTTTCTCACCATTAGTATAGTTGATTTCCCAATTGATTTCGTCCACCATTTGTTTGTCTGACTTTTATGTCACTTCACTTCTGCCATTACTAGTCTGCTTGGCCTTTTGGCTTTCCGGGTAGTAAATTCGTCTTGTAGGTGGAGGGTTTCTGGGCTTTGTATTCCGTGTTCTTCTCGAGTTTCCGGTGTGAGAATAAGAGAGGAGGACTGATACACTTAGATTCCGACTCGGATAGAGGAGAATCAGCACGATCTACAAGTCGGACGAGAGAAGAGGGGAAGCAAAGATATAAACCTTTCAAAGAGATTTGGGTCATGTTTCTTGGATTAGCTACTACGTGAGTTACCGAGTACGAGTAATCATCTCATCCATCTTGACATATTCCTTCTCTCATTCTTGTCTTCGAGACTTCACATTCGCCCTAAATCAGAGAGACTCCGCAGCTATGCGCTGTACTCGTATATCATCTTCATTCTGTCTCAATTTACTTCCCCGTGTCAAGATTCTTCGAAGAAACGATGTATCACGAGGGATCCTGAGAGAGAAGACTGACGATACAGAATATTCTGCTCTTCTTTGAGCTCTACAATAGTGGCTAATATACAAGTGGACATTGGGTCGTATTTCCATCAAGGATCTTTGGTGCGTTTCTTTCTTCTTCCTCTGTTCATCTTCTCTCCAAACACATCAATCTCCACACATCTTTCGACTTCTTCTGGGCTCTTATCACTTTCACGATTACATCATTCGCCTACTCCACTCTCTCACTGCACAAGCCAAGTCATTACACCCCCTCCGTCATTTCTGGTGGGGTCTGTACTTCCGCGTAGGAGCTCAAAACAACCTGTGAAGTCCATCGAGGACGATGACCGATCGAAGAGAAGTCGCAAGTCCATGTAAAAACGAGGTCATAGGAGAAGAAAATAAGGAATGAAGAGATGAAAACAAGTTCAGAAGACTAATAATCAGTCATCATGGCTCGGAACTGCTTTCTTACTAGGTTTAGCAGCTATGACACCTCTTTATGGTCGATTATCTCAAGTATTGGGAAGAAAAGGTGCTATGTATCTTGCTTTAGGGTTGTTTTTCAGTAAGTCGTTTCATCTCACCTCTATGATTTTCTGTTACTTCTCAATCCAATAATCTTCTTTGAACTTCCTGTTTGATGATGTTCCCACAAAGCGAATCCAGTAATATATATTGTATATGGACAATAAGACTAATCTAATCATCAGTCGGTACAGTACTTTGTGCTGTAGCACCTTCAATGTCACTCATACTCTTCGCACGGGTCATTGCGGGTGCAGGATCAGGAGGGTTATTAACAGTTACCGTGCGTTTCTTTCCTTTCCCTACAAACACGTTCGTTTCACAGACTCACATCTTCTTCCCTATTCGAATCATAGAAGCTTGTAAAACCTGTGTCATATCGGTGTCCGGAGGCTTCATGCTGCATGCCAGTTCAAGCTGGGGCAGATTGAAGCTCAGGGTGTGTCAAAGGAAGACCAGTGTGGTCAGAAGGAAACGAACGAAAACGAGTTACTGAGTGCAGGCTATCATCGTCTCTGATTTAGTATCGACTGCCGATAGGGGTTTATATCAAGGTGGTTTGAATCTATTGTTTGTGAGTCTCCCTCTTACCTCGCCTCTCAAAGTCGTTCCCTTTCTACCCAAATCTCATCGGCTCGTTTGGTCAACTATATGACCTTTATCATTCCAAGTTTCACAGCACTGTGCCTTCTTCTGCGCCTATCGGACCAAAATTGTGCCTTCTCTTCGGAAAATATGCCACAGGGCGTCACTAAATGTGAACCACAGGAAGCGATATCCCTGGTGGTGGTGGGACATGTCAAGTCGACCGGAGTGGCACGAGGAGGGGGTATTGAAGAGAGACTAAGATGACACTTCTAACAAACAGGGAGCAGGCGCTGCTGCTGGTTCTGTCATGGGAGGAGCTATGGCCGATAGGTTCGGCTGGAGATCCGCCTTTTGGATTCAGATACCACCTATAATTTTCGCTACTCTTTTAGTAGCTTTCAAAGTACAAGTACCACCTTCACATGTCGTTCATCATAAAGAAGGAGATGGGACTTGGGAGAAATTGAGGAGGATTGATTGGTGGGGTTGTTTAGTTCTTGTCATAGCGGTAAGTTTGATATTCCTTCTGATATCCTTACTGTGAACCATCCTTCCCACTGTGACGGGTACTCTCCATTTAACATTCGACGATACTCGGTTTCATGGTTTCAAGAATATGAAGCTCTGTCAGGATCACCGTTTTCTTCTTCAATGATTGAAAGACCTTGGTTCGATCCAAATAGTGAAACACTACCCACTTCGGAATGACCTCGTTATTGGTATTGGTACAAGTATTTTCAGTGAGATCTTACAGTATCACCGTCGTACATCACATCATAGAGATGAGACTTTTGATCCCAAGATCTCATAGCTGATCTCAGATATCATCAATAAGTATATCATCATCACTCACAACTTCTTCCGGATATCCATTCAGACATCCCCTCGTCTCAAGTCTCGTCGGGATTTGTGGGATCACAACACCTTTGTTTATATGGATCGAAAGTCGAGTGAATGAACCGATCTTACCATTGGGTTTGTTGACCAAGGGACAACCGAGTTTGGTAATGGGAGGATTTGTTCTGTTGACAGCTTGTAATTATGCCCGAGTGAGTATGATACACCTCATCAGATACCCAATACTTTGGTCTTCTCATTGAAACAATTGTCACTCCATAGCATGTCATTACATGCTCTCAATCACTGCCAACTATGACACAGGAGAAATCACATGAGGAGACGGCTTCTTTGAAGGAGGGAGATGAGAAGGGCAAGAACAAGATCTTTAACATACCGTTTGAAGAGGAAAGCACGCTGACCCGTAGTATTATATGTACCCTGTCTACCTACACGTAGCGAGAGATTTCGATGGGTCGAGAACGGGTTTAGCATTACTTCCTTCTTCCGTCATGGGTCCTCTAGCTTCTTTGTATGCTGGATGGCATATGCGAGTGAGTTCTTGACGATTATCTCTTTCCCTTTCTGCAATGTCAAAGAGCATACTCCCTTAACCCTTTCATTCCACATGCTCGTAGATATCTATGATAAAGATCGCCACTGACATGGAAGCGTTTCGCAGAGTATAAAAAGTTTCAAGTTGTCATGTCAGTTTATTCTTCGTTTATGTCCGTCCACATTATGTTCCTTCGTCTTGTACACAAATGGTAGACATCATTGGAAGACATACTGACCAGTGTAGGAGTTTCTTACCCTGGGTACAAGCTCTAGGAGTGGTTCTTCTTTGGAGAATCGACACTGGTTTCATCAGATTATCGATCGAAATGGCTGTCGGGGCATCTGGAGTAGGAGCGGTGATGACTAGTTTATTAAGTACGTATCTTACCCTACCTTCTCAGTATAAGCAACTAACAATATAGCATCTTTGGTCGCATGTGTGGATGTAAGTCTGAGCCTTCATATCTGACGTTCATTCCCATTTCTTGATTCGTATTTTATATTCAGTTGAAAGTCTTCTCGACCGTCTTCGGCCAAGAAGGGAGGTTACTGCAGATCAAATGGAGGGCGAAAGTACTCGTAGAGTGAATCACGCTAACGTTCAGCCCGCTGAAATGTCAATGGCAATGTCAGCTTTATACCTTTTCCGAGCTCTAGGTCAAGTATTAGGTGTAGCAGTATCAGCAGCTATACAACAATCCATCTTACTCTCTTCTTTAACTACTCGTCTTTCGGGAATACCTTCGGGAGAAGGGATGAAATTGATTCATGAGATAATAGAACAACCTACTAGTGTCATACCTCATTTAAACGAATGGACGGCTATACAAGCTCGTCAAGCTTATTTAGAAAGTATAGAAGGTGTTTTTGGTATCGTTGTTTTAGCTGGTGTAGCTTTGACTATTGTTTGTTTAGGTGTGAAAGCTAGACCTTTGTAGGGGGTTTTATGTGTTTTTCCATCATCTTCTCAAATGTAGGATGGGTCGTCTCTTTTCCAACCTCAATTTCAATTCATCTTCATTGCATCTTTGATATTTGAACGTTTGTTTACCATGTTATCTTATTCCTATACACCCATCTGGGTGATTATTGGTAGGCTGGAGAGGTAGAGGATATACGGTATTTGTAGAGTAGATTTATAGAGATGCAGTAGAGATGCCACACTGCCACATGCACATGTCACTGTGAAAAAACGTCATCGACAACCTTTACTCGTACACCTCTTTCTTCCTACTCCCTTACTGCATTCCTCTATCTTACCTCATTCATCACAATGTCCCCAGGACCCACATACTCATTAAGGAATAGAACATCCCGTCAAACTTTAAAAGACCCAGATTCGACTTTATCATCCCATCCCTCGAACTCACTTCAACCTCCAACCGATCCATCGGTATTCCCAATCAAGTTCGATGATCCCTCCTCTTCATCTTCCAAACAGATCGAACAAGTGTCTCAAAGAAAAGATCCATCATCATCCGTTACGAGCGAAACATCTACGATGGACATTACGTCAAATGCAGAGAGCTCGTCAGGAACCAGTTCTTACAGAATGGGAATTGGAATCGATGATAAGTTTAGGAAAGGGGTAGGATCGAAGAATAGTCCAAAAGGTAAAAAAAGTTGGTTAAGTTCTTGGTCCGTTATAAGTAGAAAAGGAACCGGAAAGGGAAAAGGGATCGGAACTGGGAATGTAAATGGATATGAAGATGGACAAGGGAAGATGAAGGTGGGATATGAAGTGAAAGAAGAGAAAGAGTCGAGGAAGAAAAGATTAAGAAGTCCTTTATTAGATAGACAGAAATTACAGGAATTAAGCGAGAGGATAAGTAAAGGTGTTGAAATCAAGTGAGTTTTTCTCTTCTTTATTCTTTAACCCTCTTTGTTCTTTGACCATCTTTGTTCTTACTCCCTATTTGTTTGTCCAGTTTAGATACTGTTCAGATATTTGTGGGTTCTATCGGATCATGTAATTTTGATCTTATGGGAAGATAGGTCGGTACATCAAGATCTGGATTAGGTTATTGTCTTTAAGCTGAGAAAGTGATAATGGGGAATTAAAGAGTGTGTGATCATGGGAGGATCGATACCGAGAGAGAGAGAGAGAGTATTCATGTATGATGGACGAGCATGAGATATATAATCATCTTGGATAGGAAGAGGAAAAGAAGAATTGAAAGTATAGGATTTGAATTGATAGAGATACATCACTAAAGACAGATTCGCCCCATTAAACATACCACCACATAGAAGACTTCAAACTACCGCTGTACTTCTCTGGGCTTTATTACCTCTCTTATGTCTCGTCTCTTTCCTTCTCCTGATGTAAGTATCAAACCCCTCTTTCTCACTCAATTTCCCTTCGGTCAATCATGTACGTTCCTCTTTCCCCTCCTATCTCGCACTTTCTCATTGAGTGGGCCATGATCAAAAAGAAGACATACTTTCTCTTTGATCTGGCATCTTCTCAATGAACGGCCTATGGAGGAAGTGAAAGATACTCTCTTGTTCTCATCAAGCATATTCTCATCGAATGGACACCGATGGAAATCGAAGACACAAAACTAACAATCAGGTCCGTCCCTATAACATGGCCAATAATCATTCCATATCTCATATGGGTACAATTCGACTCTGCTCCGAATCATGGTGGAAGACCAAAGAAATGGGCACGAGGTGCTAAAATATGGAATTATTTTGCCCGTGCGTCATGTCATTTATATTTCTGCGTCGTCCTCTACGTTGTTCTATGACTTCTGTCTCCGCTTTGTGGAGTGGAACCACACTATATGACCATCCAGTCAGCTCTTGCACAACTTGATACCTGTCTGTACTCGACGATTGGGTTCGTTCGTCAAGTAGGGTGTGTGTGTGTGTGTGGATTTCTACCGGTGGTTGATTTTCGTTCATCAGACCAAGAGAAGGTGAACGTGATGCTGAAGAATAGAATATTATCCCTGTAGCATCGTCCAAGAAGCTCAATTGCCCCCTACACGGCCATACCTTTTTGGCTATCATCCTCACGGCATTATCGGCATGTGAATTCTCCATTTATCGCATCTTGCGATCGAGCTTACTCTCAGGGGTGCATTCGCGACTTTCGGAACGGATGCAACGAGATTTTCAGAGTATTTCCCAGGTATCACCCCACATCTTTTAACTCTAGGTATGTTCTCCCCCTGCTTGGCATTTTTCGCAATTCTCAAGTCAGTATGAACAAATCCAGCTACTCTTCCCTACATGAGCCGCACGGCTATCCCGTTGTGCACTAATTTTGAATCTCGCTTCTCAATACAATCAGATTCCAGTGGTATTATAGTTGACGAGTCGTGAATATGAGTGTCGGGAGTAGTCAATGACCAAACAGAATCCAACTTCAAAGTCCCATTTTACCGCGATATCTTAATGTTACACGGAGTTGCCTCTGTTTCCAAAGCCGCGTGCGCAAACATACTTTCCAAAGGACCCGGTACAGCCATCGCCATAGTTGTCGGTGGCGCCGCAGAATCTCTTTCCGCTCATCCGGGAACAGCGGATTTGACATTGAAAAAACGATATGGATTTATAAAAATCGCCATTAAGCAAGGAGCGGGTTTAGTGCCAGTGTTTAGTTTTGGAGAGAATGATGTGGGTTCTGACCTTATCCCTCTTCCCTGTGTTATATCTCCTATCCATCTGACGTTTCATACTTCTGGGATTAATGTTCATCTTTATCACTGTCCATATTGATATATAATCATGATGATAATGTAGAGATGGAATGTAACTGACGTAGAAGATATATGAACAGCTGTGAGTAACTCAAAATCATCTTTCCGGTTGAAATGAAGGCTCAAATGGTAGTGGGACAGGAAACGACAAAACTTCAATGTTGTATAAATTACAAAGAAAGTTTCAAAAGAAATTCGGGTTCACTTTACCTTTGTTTTACGGACGTGGTTTGTTTAATTGTACGTTGTACCATCTTCTCAACTTTTCCTTCGCACCGCTTCCTCTTCCTCATCCTCTTCCATTTTATCCCTCATCTTTCGTATCGCGTATGGTTTGACATTAAAACCACCAGTCTCATACTTGTCAAAAGTGGAAATTGTTTTCGGTAATGGTTGTAATTTACCTCGCTGACACAATCAGATAATTATGGTCTCATGGTGTGTTCAACCTGAAATTGTTCAGGCCTTACTGACACTACAAGCCATTTCGTCATCCAATAGTAGTTGTTGGTCAGTCTATTCATCTTGTCTTCTCCTACCTTTCTTTCATCCCTCCGTACCTATTGCAGACGACATTAGCAGCTCTTGTCGGATCATTCCCCCCGCACCCGAATGCGACAGGCAAAATGGACTTACGATCAGTTGGTCAACACATAGAAGTGAAACAACATCCTGATCCACCACATGAGATGGTAGAGGAATATCAACGTTTGTATATTGATGAACTCATGCGGTTTGTCCTTTCTCCCCTTCTCCCCTTCTCCCCTTCTCCCCTCCCCTCTCTTATCTTCTATCCTCTCTTCTCTTCAAACCTGCCCACTCTTTACCGCTGCTCTTCTCTTCCTCACCATCCTGTCACTCTGTCTCCTCACACATGGTCAGTGTGAAAATGACGGTGCTAATAGTAGGATATGGGAGAAATACAAAGATGTATATGCTAAACATCGAACTAAGGAGTTAACTTTGGTCGAATGATGCTTGCATCGTTTCATCGTTTTAACGTTTTTGAACGAATTTATGAAAGATAGAAGGGATCGAGTGACATGTAGGATACAAGGGTTGGAAGTGGGATATCGAATATGGGGTATTAGCTCTTGAGAAGGAAGAAGAGAAAAAGAACAGAGTAGTAAAGTTGTATGTCATTGTTTCTTGTTTGACATATAATATCATATACATGCAACATGCAACAACCATCATTTGAATTATACCAAATTCACTAGTATGAGATCTCATCAGACCAAATGTCTTGTCTGAGTAAATATCTGAAGAAACGTCGAACCTCTATGTTACCTCTCTTTTTATCTTAACGACCTGATTTTTGTAGACTCAATTACTCGTACACTATAAAGAATCATATGTGAGACTGTGAGTTGATAAATCCAACAATGAGGGCGGATTTACCTTTCTGATGATTTGATTAACAAAGCTCAAGTTTAGCTGATATAAGTCATATTGATAGAAATCGTGGTGAGTAATATGACGCATGAAGGAAAACAACCTCACTAATACTCTACTCTTACTATTCATACAGTATCTCACCAAAGCGTCCTTGATAAGTAAATTTCTATGAAACATACTGTAGACCAACTTTTACCCAAATACTTCAAATATTCCCACCCAGAGACCCAAATACCCAAATACGAAATACCCAAATACCGACTTATCGTTCCCTTCTTTCCCTAGCTTGACCTCCATAATCAGTAACATTAAAAGCCACCACTCCATTCCTTCTCCTTTTTCCTCCCCACTCCTCCTCCTCCTCATCATCACCATCATCTTTCTCACCATCGTCATACTTACCATCATCATCATCGTCATCATATTTCTCACCTTCATCTTCTTTATCATCAAACATCACTAATTCACTATCAACTTTTTCTACAGCTGATTCCAGTGCGTCATAATTGACCCTAGAAGAAAATTTCTTATCGATAGCTAAAGTTGTGATGGCTTCTCTGGCTGTTGTGAATGGTTTTTGTCTTGCTGTTGGACGTTTACGTTTGGTCTGGGAAGTCAGTCAAGCGAGTTTTCTATCGATCCGGATATCTTTAGAGTGATCGTATAGTATATGGCTATGATCAGGAAGGATGAGAATTTAAGATGAGGGAGAAGATTGGGAAGTGATAACATTTGGGTGAGATGGGAAAAGAGTGTGATGAGGTCGTTCTTTCAGAAGGGTCATTATGTGGTTATTTGAGGTCATGAGTAGTCAAAAGAGTCTAGGGGTGATGTGGTTTGGTCACGGAGATGAAAGAAAAGAATGAGAGGTGTCACAGAACGATCTTCCGGACATCATAGGAAGGTAGACTTTAGGAGTGAGAGATAAGATGAAAGAAAGGAAAGACGTTATCCAGTGTGAGGGAAATTGAATTTACCTTCGGCTTGGGACGTCCAGATTCACCTTTACGTTTCTCTTCTAACGCTTTTTTCTCTTGTCGAGCTGTCACGTCAGATCTCGACAAACAACGTCCCTTGACGTCTCCCCGGACGGTCACTTTGTAGATGATCACATCGCTTGGAACATGTGATAAGTCCACTTGAACCAGATAATGTTCGACAATGATTACCATAGGAGAAACCTAGCTCTCTGAAAAGTGACGGTCGCAAACAATTATTCCAGCAATATTGACGGTAGAATGAACTGTAGGGAGAGGAGTGACTAAAACCGAATATACGGTGAACAAACAGAAGGGTTATTGGAAGATGTTGGAAAGTGTAAAAGAGAAATTTTGACTCACTTTTCTCCTCCTCCAACCATTTTCCATTACTACTCAACCACATCCTTGCCCTTGTATCCCTCTCATGATCATCCATAATCCAATACTTATCCAATTCCTCATCATCGATATCCTCAAATACATCTTCTTTAACTTTAGCTCCCTTTGCTCTTTTCCTATAAGCATTCTCAATGGTTCTCATTTCCATTACTACATCCTTAGGTTCTCTACCTCTCAACCAACTTTTTATCCTTTCTCTGATATCCGTTCCAGTGACAGCTAAGAGTCTAGCTTCTTCTGAGAAATATGTTTTTTCAAGGAAAATCATGGTGGCTTCTTCATCTTCCCATTCATCGAAATTTTTCTTTTTATTATTTCTTTTACCATTCTCTTGACCTTCTTCTTTCTCATCATCATCTTCTTTTTCATCTTCATCATATTCTTGTAAATCTTCTTCTTTATCTTCCAAACCCAAAGCATCGTATTCTACCAATGTCGATTGTGTCGGATCGGAATCAACTGCTGTGGTGGAGAATGAAGAAGGGATAGATCGACGAAAAGCGTGTTGGTCTCTCTTTCTTTCAGATTTAGCTTGATCGGGATCGTCTCTTGCGGCATCCACTTCTTTTGTGTATTCTGTAGGTCCCATCTCTTCAAGATTAGGATCTTCAATTTCTTCACCTTCGAAAACGTCCAAACCGTAATTCTCTGCTACTTCGCGAATTACTTCTCCCATATCTAATTCTTCTTCCGTCATCCTTTCTTTACCTCTTCGTCTCGTACTGCCCTCTCCCTGTGGATCCGTCATATCATCGTCATCCTGGGGGTCCAGCTCTTCAAGTGGAGGAGAAGATTCTTCTTGTCCCATCATAGCTGTTTCTCGCTTCACTTTCTCTGCCAATTTTCGAGCTTGCTCCCGTTGCTTTTTGACCACAGGAGGTACATCCTCCGTATCATGTAACAAATCCTCTTCGGTCATATTTCGCCATTCCTCCACTGTCTTCTTGGCAATGCTGGTCTGAGCGAACTCTCGCAACCTTCGGTGGATCGTTATGGGTGCCACTTTGACCACCTGAGCAACTTCGTCCGGAGTCCGGAGAAAATCGTGCATCCGCGCGGCGATGATAAGACATGCACCACATAAACCAGCAGGTCGACGTCCTTGTGTCATCCAATCGGCCGCAAAACGTCGGATGAGCTTGGAAGCGTCCGCAGCGATGGCATGAACGACCGCGGGAGCTCCGAAGGAAAGTCGGTTGGCGAAGCGAAGATTGTAAATGGCTGGATCGACTTCAGGCATGGTCTCGGTCAGGGATAGGATGGAGCGGAGTTTGAGGTAAGTACCACCGAGTTCATAGACGTTTATCTGGGGTCAACGGGGAGTCGAGTCGGCACGTACGTCTTGTACATCATGAGAGGTCAGGACGGCAGATAGAATATGATCGCTGTGAGGGATGGTGGTTTTCAGAGCAAAAGGTCTAGCTGAAGGAACAAGACAGGGAGCGAGTGGAGGTATGGGCTTCAGGAGGTATGAGAGGTAAAATGAGGAACACGACCCACAGTCAGACGCTCGGAAAAATCAATCAACATATGAGGATCCTTCTTCATCCTGCATTGAAGATACAGGCAGCTAGCCACGATGTATTCTATCCTCCGACCTCGATTGAACCGATTATCAACAGCTAGACCATACCATCTTTGTGCTCCCCGAATGATATGGGGTTCGATGTTCATAGCGTCGCCTACGCTTTTGACTTTGGCTTGGCCTGGGGATCAGTCAATGGCCTTTCTGTATTTGTGACTCCACTTTGTCGATTCGAGGGACCCTTCGAGCCAAAGCCGGACGCGCAACTGAAAGGGTGGACTGATGCGGAGGTGCCCCGACACATCCATATGAGAGAGATGCCAGACGAGAAGGGACGGCTGAGCGGATGAGGGATACAGGAATGAGTCAAGATATAGAAGTGAAAGTCAAACATACCATCCTGTTTGGCCTTCTCCGAAGAGGCAGAAGAAGCACCTCTGATACCAGCTATACCGGCTGTATGTCAGCCAAGTCATATGACTTTCCCATCATCAGCAATGCCCAAGACAAAGTTCTCTTTGAATTTGAAGCGAGAAGGGCATGGTGACCTGCGAGATGGACGGTACTCACTTGCAAAACGAGAAACGAACTGTCCTTGCACATGTACCCTCCCACCGGCACTTTCACCAAACCCAATTTCAGAGACGAGGATACCCTGTTCTACGATGGTATAGCAACTTCCGCATCTGCGAGTGAGCTATCATATTCTTTGTTGGAGCATTCACAGCTCCATACACACGCCACTGAAGAACAGAGCATCAAAAAGACCGGGCATTGGAATGTGAGAGGAAATAGATAGATGAGAGAGACACCCACATTGTTGTCCCTGCGCTGAGGTTTGTCTCGAAGGGACCTGTGGAGCGACAGAGAGGACATATTTTCTAACATCAGCGCTGACCAACTTTGAAAGGACTCACAGGGGCCATAGTGGACTACCTCCACCTGGCGGATGACCTTTTACGACTCAAAGCAGTAATGGAGGAAATGAATGCGGGAAGAAGAAAAGTTTTTGTCTTGTTGTGTCGGGGAAGACTGTGAATGACGAGTAAAAAGTGGAACAAACAGATGGAGAAGAGCCGACGTTCGAGTCGCAGTTGGACCTTATCAAGCCCACTTTTGATCAAGTTTTCGTCGCAATTTATTTCACCCCATTTTATCTCGATTTATCCCGTCGTCATGTCCACCACATCTCAACCATCTCGCTCTCACTTCAACTCTCAGCCAACAAGACTTCTCACGATATGACCCGCTCATCCCATGTTCAAGCGCTCCTAGGTTCAGATTTGTATAACAAGCTCAGAGAAACTCCGGTGTTGGTCGTGGGAGCTGGAGGGATAGGGTGTGAGCTATGTTAGTATTCCATCCTCCAGGTCTTTTTGGCTGAGCTGATGTAAAGTGAAGAATCTTGTCTTGGTCGGTTTTGCCAATATCGAAATCGTCAGTTCTCTGTTCTTTCTTACCTCTCATTGATTTCTTCTTCCTCTCTCGACACTCCTATGCACACCGGACAACGCTGCTTTCTACACTTCCACTCGTAAGCCCTCTCACCCCTCCATGATGAGATCCTTTGTGTACGTGCGAGCTACGTCCGTTCACGGATTATCACCAAAGGCTTTACATAGGTGCTCTCAAGGAAATAGCTATCTATAACTAACCTGCAGATCGACCTGGACACCATCGACCTCTCCAACCTCAACAGACAATTCCTCTTCCGCAAACCTGACATCTCCAAGTCTAAAGCTCTCGTCGCTGCTGTCTCTGCAAAACATTTCAACCCGTCTTCCGGGATCAAGATCCACGCTAGACATGGGAATGTGAAAGAGGGTCAAAATGATCTGGAATGGATCCAGTCGTTCGGTTTAGTCATGAACGCTTTGGACAATATGGACGCTAGGAGACATGTCAATAGATTATGTCAAGCGGCAGGTGTACCGTTGATTGAATCTGGTACGGCTGGTTATGCTGGTCAGGTAACTCCTATCATCAAAGTGAGTTTTCTTTTTTCCTCTCAATCCACCTATTACCTCCTATGATCATTTCTCAACATTCCGCAGATTCTCCCGTCTCACTTGTAAAAGGGAAGGAAGTGGGGTAAGGGCGTCCAGGGAATCATGAATTTTTATGGCTGACGTGATAGGACAAAACTGAATGTTTTGACTGTACATCTAAACCTGTACCAAAATCGTTCCCAGTTTGTACCATCCGTGCCACTCCTTCAGAACCCATCCATTGTATCGCTTGGGCTAAAAGCTACCTCTTCAATAAGCTCTTTGGGGAAGACGACGAAGCTGGAGAAGAGGAAGAATTAGAACGCGCCAAAGCTCAAGGGGAGAATGCCAATGAAGTGGATAATCTCAAAAAGGAAGCTGCGGCGTTTAGAGAAGTTCGTAGAAGTTTAGGGGAGCAAGATGGTCCGGAGAGTGTGTTCCGAAAGGTGTTCAAAGAAGATATCGAGAGGTTGTTGAAGATGGAAGATATGTGGAAAGTCGCGGGAAGGGTCAAGCCGGTAGCTTTAGAAATGGAAATGATCAAAACAGGAGAGTTTGTCGTGCCACCTTTACGGGTTGCTATTCCTTCGGGAGTACAGAATGGGGGTCCTAGGACGAAAGGCAAGGCCAACGGAGAGAACGGAACGAATGGTTCGGCTACCGCGAAAGAGACATCAAGCGGATTGAAAGATCAAAGGGAATTATCTGTGAAAGATAATTTGGATTTGTTCATTGACAGGTACGTGATACCTTACATCTCATGCTCTTTCCAACTTTTCTTTGAGAAATAAGCAGCCAAGGCAATGAAGCGCAGCTTAGGTAGTTGAAACAAATTGAGCCATATCTGATGTGATGAAGAAATGGAACGCTCACCTACGTCCAGTTGTCGTCGTCTCACCACTCGTATCATCGCTGCACCATCCATTCCATTATCTTTTGATAAAGACGATGATGACACTCTCGACTTTGTAGTCTCAACATCCAACCTCCGTTCCATAGCTTATGGTATCCCCACTCGAACTCGATTCCAAATCAAAGAAATGGCAGGAAACATCATCCCCGCTATAGCCACCACCAACGCCATCGTAGCCGGTTTGATCGTCATGCAAGCTCTCAACGTTCTTTCGAAGAATTTAGACAAGAGTAATAACGTATGGCTTCGAGCGGACGCCATGAGACCTTTGAGACCTGAAAAACCTTCGGACCCCAATGAGAAATGTGCGGTATGCAGAGATGTATATGTAAAGTTTGGAGTGGATGTGAGGAGATGTACATTAGGAGAGTTTGTGAATAAAGCGGTCAAAGATTGGTTGAGGAGTGCTTTTCTTCAACAAAATGGGAAAGAGAGTAAAGTTGGAGATGAGGGAGATGAAGAAGAGATTAATTGGATAATCATGGAAGGAGGAAGGGTCTTAGCTGATCCTGATTTTGAAGATAATCATGAACGTACATTTGAAGATTTAGGATTATCAAGAGGAAAGATGATTACAGTTGAGGATGAAGATGGGGTTTATAGACCTGTTCATTTTTGTTTGGTGGAATTGTGAGTTTTTGTTTTTCTAGTCATATCTCTCTCTGTCTCTCTCTCTCTCACACACACACGCACACTTGGAGCATCAACCCCTCGCGCCACATCTAAAGCCATACTCTTCAACCATGTAGTGACATCTTCGACCATATTGTCTCAACCGTTCCAAATGCCCAGTTCATGTTGTTGACACCATCAAATACGTCTTACTGCCGCTTTCCCCTCCATCAAGTCTGAACATATGACTTGGGGACCCGACTAAAATCACAGATCACCAAATTCACAAGATTCCTTCATCCTTCCCAATCCACCTCCTTCCCTCACTCTTCGACCAGTCCTCAGAGAAGAACACGCCGAATCAGACTCTGAATCAGATCTAGGGGTGGAAATCGTTTCTGCTCCTTTACGTTCCAACGGGGAACACTCCATCAAACCGTCAGATAATCTGGATAATTCCGAAGGTATGAACGGGAAACAACATCAAGTGGTAGAAGGTGATGGAAAAGGAACGAATGGTATGTCAATTTCATCTTCCATACCCACGTATCCCCTCTCTGTTCAACGAACCTATCCCCATGGCCACATCTGACGATGTCGTCTCCATTCAAGCAGGTGTAATCAAGTTTGTGGTCATCGTGAACTTGAACCAGTCGGGATGGAGCTGATTAAAAGGGTTGAAACGTCCGGCTTCTGATGAAGAAGGAACAACCAAACGTCGGAAATTAGGAATAGATAAAGATGATGCTATCCTTTTAGATGATGACGATGATGATGTTGTTATTCTTTGACATCTCCCACCATAATATTCCTTCCTTCGTCACAGTACCAGTACGAATACTCAAATTCTACTTTATTTCATATACGGGGAAATATATGTGCGTCGTCCTTTCGTTAGAGTAGAGTACGGTCTATATCATATGGAAACATCTGTATATACTCAGAAATCTTTCATATGGAAATCATATCATATCATGCATATATGTCCTTCATGTTCTTCATGTTAATTGATTCCACCTGAACACAGAAATACATCTTGAATTAGGAATATCCGGTGAAGACCAAGTACGAACTGGCATAGTTGTAGGTAGTTTTTAAACCTGCAATCTTGTGGATTAACGAACCATAGTCATAGTCATAGTCATAATCACACTGACGATGTCGATATCGAACTGATACTGGATATTCATCAAAAGGAAGATATCTTTCATTTGGACTTGTACATGAAATGAACAAATATAACTCTTTGTGTTATTGCATAACTTACTAGTACTCGTACTGTATGATCATTACGATTTTGTTATATTTCACTTGTACATCTTCAAAGATCTCATATAGATATTTCCTCTTAGTACAATTCCATCGTATGAAAAGATTCCCGAATGAAAGTACTAGTTATCCCATTCCAAATGATCAATTTTTCGGGAAAAAAAGGTTGAAGATTCGTTCATCTCCCAGAACCCCATTCTAACCAATCTAATTTTCCTGTCAAATCTGATAAAAGATTCATCATACTTTGTAAATCCGGTTCTTGATTTGAAGAAACAGTATGAACAGGTCTAGATGGATAAAGTTGTATCAGATAATCATTAAGATCCTTTTTCTTCTCACCCTTTCCATTTCCATTTCCTACTCTCTGATCACCTCTTTCTGTTCTTTCTGTTCTTTCTGATTCCTTCTCTACAACGGTTCTCCTTCCTTCCATCCTATTCCTCGGTGCTGGTGTGGGTGTATGTACTGATGAAACTATCGATGTACCTGAAGATTGTCTGGTATGTTCTATTGCTTCTTCTGTTATGTTATCAGAGGTATTGGATGGAGGAGGAAGGATTTCTTGTATTTCTTCTTCTAATTCGATTTGTTGGTTCATTTTGGGATTTTGAACCATTTGGGGATTTTGTATAATTTGAATATCATCATCATCGTCGTCGTCATCATCTGGATCTATTGGAGGATTCGCTGGAAGGAAAATGGGAGTAGAAGATTGTCGGTTCATATCGTTTAATGGAGAAGATGATTGGATTTGTGAATCACTCGAATGAGATGATGTTCGTGGAATCGGGGTAGATGATTGTGTTTCTTCAAGGTGGTTCGAGGATGATGAAGATGGATGTTGAGTATTATCCGAAAGGGTGAAATCTGTCGAGGGAGTCGTAAGTCCACCCGAGTTTACTTGATTGTTATGGATAGAGGAAGAGGATAAAGGAATTAATTGAGTGACGGAAAGATGGAATGTCATTGGTATACCTGGGATTGGGATGTGGAATAAGGTTCCTTTTTGTTTGAAGGAATGAGAATGACTGAAAATGTTAGTTTTCTGTTTTACGTCTTTATGAATATCTTTTCTCAATTGAAGATATGAAATGATTGGTTTTTCAGGTGTACCGGTTTTATTCAAATTAGAAAAGCAGGATGGGAGGGGAGGTGATAGTCTGGCTATTTGAGAGGAAATGAGTAAGATATCATAAGCCTTCTTTAAGGTGAAAGATCAAGAAGAATGATACAGCTTTTCATAGGGTATTTGTCACAGCTCACGATCAAAAAGCACATGAAAGGGGTAGGATCTGACGATTGCGATAGAAAAACAGACGATGAATCATGTTAACATGAGAAAACATAACATCATACAGGAGTGAAGAAACAATACTTAACTCACCTAAATCCTAATCCCTCGACAAACCCCACAACTTCATCTTTATCCACAAAACCAACGACATCTAAACTTTGACAAGCTCTAACATTAACAGAACTATATTCTCTACCTGAAAGAGGTGAAGATAAATAAACGATCTCGTATTGTTCTTTCCTTTCGTCCATCTCTCCAATATCTAATCTCTCTGAGGGATTTTTCTTTGGTAAATGTTTGATGATTCGTTTGGTCCTAATTCGAAGTGTTCTTCTACCTGGTAAGACGGGTTGAATAGCTAGGTAGATATCATCTTGTAGGTCTAACGATTCAACATGGATGGCGAGAAGCGATAATCTTGCTAATGTTTGAGTATGGGAAGAAGAAGGTAGGATGGCGTAGAGGGTAGGTAAGAGGGGAGTTGAGGACATTGAGATGTGAGGTTTGGGTGGTTATGGTGTACTAAAGGGGAGTTGGATGGTATGAGCCCAGCTTTAGATATGACTAGAACTGTCGGATAGGGACAAGTACAGGTTTGCCAATAGAGGTGAACTTGGACGGGATGATATGAAGAGTAAAGATAGTAGAGTAGTGTTAAAGTCAGCTCAAGAGAAATAGTTGATGATGATGATTGGTTCGAAGAAAAAGTGGAAAAAGAAACCGACTTTTTCTTCTTCTGTTCTTCTTATCACATATCTCTACGTACATCCTACCATCTTTGCATATATCTACCCTATCTTCTTGGACAAATCAATCCAAAATCGATGCTCTCTGAACCAGTAAACTGAAATAAGACAGACTTCTTACCCGACGGCCAGGGAGAACTCTTATTCCCGAATTCTCAGAGCACCCCAAAGATCCAAAGAATTATCAGGAAAGACGACATGTTACCAAGAAAAACTTTGATCGTTTCTTCTCGAGCATGGACCTCAAGACCATCTTTCCTCAGGAATGTAAGGTATCTAGGGACGGAAAGTCTTTTAGACGTTATCACTCCTCGTGAAGCTGTGGAGAAGGGGAAGAAAGAATACGAAGATAAATATGGACATAAATTGAAGGAGAAGATGAGATCGTGAGTTGATCTAACTTATTTCGTTCCACTTTCAATACGAACTTCTCATTAACATCGTTCTATGTACATAACGCCTTTTCGGAACGCCTTTTTGGGGGTAAAGAATTGAGACCCTCCTCCTACATTCAACTTTGTATGTCTAGGACTGACTGGGGCGTGGAGCCATCATTCACTAGAGAGAGAGAGAGCAATTAGAGATGGAAATGGAGATGGAGATGATTTTGCCGCAGAAAAAGAATTGACAATCAGGGAAGGTGTAACAGATCTTCAAGCTTTGAGAAACAAGTTGATACCTAAAGTCAAAACCCCACCCGTTGAAGCCCCGCCATCTCGGACGAGAGATGACATTGTGAGGGAAGGGAGTTCTCCCGTGGCGAAACCTGGTCCGAAGGTCAAGTCTAGGGAAGAAACCAAGGGTGATAGGAGTGGTGTCAAAGTGAGTCCTGAAACCCTCTCTCAAGTATCCTTATCTCATTCAAACAATGGGCTGTCTCCACTGGATCGTGGATCATCACGAAAAACCGCCATTCCGACAAGTTGAGATGAAATCATAAGTCATAAGACTATAAACTCATCTTCAGCCTCTTTCGTCAATCCTTAACCTCCCTCTACTCCTTCTAACACCACACGACCCTCCATCTATCTCAAAAATATGGACTACATACCATACGACCCATCCCACTCTTTCATCATCTTATCTATCGGCAACACTCCCGATTTCAACTTACGAATCAATGATATCACTAGCAAAAGAAAATCCATCATTCGTATTACCTCTTCCTAGACAATCAACAAATGGAATCCAAATGGAAAAATATGACATGTATTATTTACAATGGTTATTTCATTCTTCTCCCATACCCATACCCATTCCCATTCTTAATTCTCATACGAACATTCCTATAGATTCAGAGGATTTAACATTATCACCAATCACTTCAATTTTATTCACACCTTTGGAAGAATATAAACATAGAGGAGAATGGTCACAACCTCATTTAGTTTTAACACATTATACGGATTTATCAAATAGTCATGGGTTGGTACTTATGAGAGGAGAGATTAGTCCTCTTCTTTCAAATTCCTCATCCACTTCGACACTCGGAACTGAATCATCGACAATGACGGATGATCAGACAAATTGGATGTTATCACAATCACAAGCTCAACTATTGGTATTAGGTTTACAGAGGTTTTATTGCTCGGAAGTTTGTCCAGATAGGGAAACTTCAGAAGCGGCTGTGGAAAGACGAGCGAGGAGGGAGATGTTGAGAGGAATGAGAGAGAAACCAGGGGAATGGAATTGGACAGGCTTGGTAGATATGGCTTATAGCGGTTTGGTTTAGTTCTATACTTTATCATTTGGACTCGAATACAACTGAAGTGTTTTGTGTATAGCCCCCGAAGATAATCATTTTGTATGACAATCAAGAATAATCAAGGATCTAGGAAAGATCTCCCATCATGGTACAAAATGAATTATCCATGATGATCATGAACAACTAGGCCTAGGCTACATCATCTCTAACAAGATCATACTGGAACATGATGCATTCATGCATCCCACTTGCCATGGTGATATGCCTCGATACAGCATACAGCACATAGTAGCATGACAGAGTAGCAGATCATTGCATCTAAGTATATAAACAAAAGGACACACAGGGGTTTTTCTCCACTTTTCGCTCTATATCTCCGTCAATCACTTCATCTCTATCTCTATCTTTACTTTACTCCATCCCCATATCTTCATTCCTTACACTATCATCGTCATAAGCAATCTATATCCTGTCAACTAGCACCTCAGTGGCTTTCTTGCTTTATCTTGACCAAATCCAACTCTGACCACCTGAGACCTGTCATCTGAAGGAAATCCACCCCGACGTAAGCTTAGGACGCTTACGACATCTCTCATCGGAGAAATACAATTTCTTGTCTGAAACCTTTTCATAGCAATACCCACCATACATCAGAGCAAGTGAGAAAGAACCTATCATCTTCTTACTTCTCATTCCCTCGACTGTCGGCCTGTCGGACGCTGACGAGGACAAGAACGTTCGTATCGTCACAGGTGTTTTTCCAAAGAAAACCGGCTTATCCGGTTGAAACCACTCGGAGACCTCATATACATCCACATCACTTTGCTCTACTCTACAATACATATCTTCAACTCATTATTCACATATATCCAACTCATTATTCACATATCTACCATTCACCAACACATCCTCTCACTCCCTTAGACCCACATCAACATCTTCATACCCAAACTGGAGATCTACCCTACGATACAATCTCGAACAACACCAACAACCCCTATCTCAAACATCGGGTACAAATGAAATCATGTCTTCGTCAGAACTACGTAAAGTACAACTTGAACCTCGGAACCCAGCAGGATCATCAACTAAAAATGCCAAAGGAGATGATGAGGTTGGTGAAGCAACAGAGGAATCGGACTTAGAAGGATCAGATTCTGAACCTGAGAGTGATGCTACTGAAGTGGATGAAAGTCTGGCGGAATTCGATGTTGGTGAGTGCTTCATCCCTATTTTTCTCTACCTCCTTTATCAATGCGTGCGAGACCCCCACTGAGAATCACATGAAGATCTTATGTCTGTTGAATGTTGATCGCTGCGTTGTTTCACCCCGTGCGAGAAATACACTCATCCGGCTTGTACCTGTCCACTTGGTCATTTGTATCGTCGAAAGATGAGATGAAGAAGGCAATCGCAAAGCTCACACATAGACGCAATAAAATATGCTCAATATCGCGATACTCGTAGAACTCGTGTTCGAGGCGACGTACAATGGGTAGGTCTTTTATCTTGAATCAATTCGAAAGGGAAAGCTGACGAGATAGTATTATGGAGTTATGGTATGTCTTTCATCATACCTCTTGTACGTAAATAGTCGCACTTTGATGCTCTTCAACGGAATAACAACTTTCATCAGCATTTAAGATTCCCTGTTCTTGTCAGCCACTAAATGGAGAAAGATGGATCTATGTCCGTTGCCCGAAGAAGGCGAGGGGCGAGATAGGAAAACGAGCTGACGAAATAGTGGAAAGGTTACCTCAAGACTATGTCAGATACGTGAGCTATACCTGTCATATGACCTAGCGTCGAGCTAACAAATAGGGAAGAACCTCTGAGTGGGTTTGGTGTGGAACCGGACGGACGTATACCATTGGTAGAAGAGTGAGTCACGAATGATGAAACATTTCCTCTCCATCCTTCTGCTTAAACTCCCCATCCCCCCCTTCCATCTCACTTCCCACATTTCAGTCTATTTCTTTACGATGCTGGCAACGGCTATCTTTTCTGTCACCAAAAGTGACCTTATCCTGGGTCCATGTCGCATCTGTTTTCAGTGATATCCAGGCGATAGGTCATTTCTGACATTAGATTCTGGGCAGCTGTAGGACGTAAAATCCCTCCAGGTCGGAAAGAACCGCCAGGCAAGTTGAAAAAAGGAAGTACAGTTGGAGAACTCGTCGAAGCTCCAAAATGGATTCTCAAGAAATGGTTGCATGATGCCCACCCTAGAAGAGATTACAACGTTTACAAACGTCGTCGTCTTAAAGAACTTGAAGGATTACCCATCACTAAAGCCGATTCAGATTATTATGCGAGAAAAAAACGACTTGCAGCAAAAGCTAAAGCAAAAGTAAAATCGAAAGAAAGAACAGAAGCTACACCTGGTGCAGGAACAGGTACGGATGATCATACTACTCAACCTTATCCTTCACCTGTTTCTTCGGTTTCTTCGATCCTCGTTTCAGATGATGAAGAGTCAGCTGGGACAAGTACACAAGTGAATAGTAAGAAAACAAAGAGAACGGAATCTGTTTCTGGGAAATCGAACATTTCCCAGGAAAAACCAGAGGGATCACGTAAGAAACAAAAGGTATCTGAGGGAAAATCAAAGGATCAGAAGATTTCTGAAGGAAAAGGGAAAGATAAGAAAGAAAGTAGAATAATCAATTCGAAAATGAAGGAAGGGAAATCTAATCGTTTAGTCAGTGTGGGGAAATTGAAGAAACGTATGGTCGAGGAAAAGGATGAAGAACAAGATGAGGATGTTCAAATGATACCTAGCTTTGGTACACCTGTTCCTGGGATATTCGACGCATCGTCTCCAGTAGCGAGCCTACGACCTCAACCCACTCCGGTACCATTACTCGTTCCTCAGGAGTCTACGAGGGAGTCTACCAGCAAATCAAGAGATCACACTCCTTCAGCTGGCAATGCCAATGCGCCAGAACCCTCCTTGGTCGTGCCTAATCCTCCCACCGACCTGCCCTCTCAGGTGCAACTCGACAAGCCTTCTGAAGCTACATCACGGATGCAAGTGGAGCAAGTTGCGACTGAAGCTCCTTCGGCGAACTTGGACACAATCGCGACATCACCCCCAGACGTTCCCATGCCCCAGTATGAACCGGAAGTTACAACTCGATTTGCACAGTCCCCAGAACCGATATCGACTGCTGCCGTACGTTCTCGCAGCCCTTCGCTACCTGTGTCCTCTGCGCAATCCATGTCGATAGATCATTCCGATTCCGATGATGCGACGAACATTCCCGCTGGACCCTCGACCACAGACGTGGTCGTCTCTACGACTGCTCCTCCCGCTCCCACCCCCGTTACACAAGAGAAGCCTCCTTCACCTCCAGCTCCTCCCTCTTCACCTCCACCTCTACCCCCCGCCATCGAGGCTCCATCCGCTACCGCCCAAAACCAGGTCCCGAATGGCGTATCAACGAAGCCGGCTGGATCAGAAACACCATCTCAACCCGTCGCACGGACTCAGACCTCCGACCCGTCATTCAAATTCCAACCTGTGACTTTACCCAAAGGTCCTGTTCCCATTTCTCAACGACCGAGGTATCAACAACCTCGTCTGACACGAGACGCTTCACCCACTTTGCTTGACAAAACACTTCACCAGATTGATCGTAAAGCTTCCACCGATGCTCCCAAGAGTCCCACAGTCACCAACGCCAATACCAAAAGTCCTACCATACCAAAGACGGTGAATCCTAATATCAGACCTGGTCCTCCGCCCATACGACCTCCTACCATACCCAACAGAAGCTCATCATTTGTACCCCGTCAACCGGCCGCTCATCAACCACCCGTTGGTCCTTCAGCAACGACTCGACCACCTGTGGGACCTCAAGTCTCTGGACCCAGACCAGAAGCACCGTGGGCTGCCAGACAATGGGCTAATCGACCTCCTTCATGGGTTGATCAACAACCTGTTTCCGCTCCTGGTGGTGGATATCGACAGGGAGCGTCATTACCTTCACAACAAGACGTTACAAGACAACGGATTCCAGGTCCTATTCATATACCTCCTGGGCCTTCCATGGGAGGCTTCGCACAACCTGGTGGTGGTTCTCCTTATGGTCACCCTCCTGTCGGTGGTATGTCACCATATGTCCCTCCTCCTGGTCATATGTCCCCTTATGCTCCACCTCCTCCTGGGAATCTATCCCCCTATGTGCCCGGAGGCGTATCACCTTATGCTCCTAACACTTCTCAACGTCCACCTGGAGGTCTATCCCCCAATATGCCATATGGAGGTGTTTCACCAAACCATATACCACCTTCTTTCCCAGGTGCCATGTCCCCTCCTTTCAATCCAGGAAATATGTCACCTCCATATCAAAACCCAGTAAGGGTATACGATCAATCTCGTGATCCTAGAAAACGTCCTCCTCCACAACATCAAGGCTCAGGATCTGCCACTCCTGCACAAGGTGATCTGTCTCCTTTGGATAGTAGAGGCACTTCCGATACTGTATCCAGAAGAGTAGAGACGTTGGCTTATGCACGTATGGCATTTCAAGGGGATAAACCGTCCGAAGATGTGTTCTTCGATACATCCATTTTGAGAGGTTCAGCACATTGGGAATCTTTCTTCAAACATATGGTAGGCAAGAAATCTGATTTGATTTTTGAAGAAATGGATGGGAAATATTTAGATGCTGCTTTTGGATCTGGAGCGAAGATGTTACAATGGGCTAAATTGTCCAGAACTGAGCCTCAAAGTAAAGGTGGAGGCAGTAAAAATGCGTGGGAGGAGGTGAAAGTGAAGGCTGAGCAGATGGAGAAGGTGAGTGTTATTTTTCAACACCTTTTTACCTATTCTCCTCGCCATCCCGAGTGATACCACATACTTTCGAATCATAAATACGATCTGTCTTCTATTGTGATTACCCGGTCACTCTCACTTCGATTCATCCTTCGTTTCCTCTGATTTCATTTTCTCTCAAGGTGTGGAGGGGAAGGTATATTTGGTCTCGTTCGATGTCTGCTTTTCTTGGCAAACCATACTCTCATGCTCATGTTATAGATCTGGGTGACATACACCGAAGCTCCTACACCTGACTCTATCGTATCCAATCACATTGCCCTAGTCATCGTCGGTGGTTCCCGTATGCACTTCAACTCCCTCGGCTATGGTCCATGGCAAGGAACGAAAATAGGACTTTGTCTCGTTCTTCTTGCCTTACCACCACTATCATCATCTTCAACTTCTCCCATGATCCCAAATCCCGCTCGACCTCTTCATCCCAACATGTCTTCACCTCTTATGACACCCCCTTCACTTCCCGCTCCACTTCTTCTATCATATGGTATCCCCCAAAAATTTCTCGCTTCTCTACGAGGAAGAGTATCAGTCAAATATCCAGGTAGAGAAGGTGATCTCGATGTTTTATACGATACGTTAATAGATGGTTTCAAACAAAATCAAGCTTCACCTTTAAATTCTTCTGAAAGTCCACCAGACGTATTGATAATTGGTAATCATCGTATAAGTCGTACTTTAAGATCATCAACATTGAAAACCTGTATACCTCGTCGTACTCTGATTTATTCAATGGGACCTGCTTTACAACTACATCCTAGTTTATGGACATTAAGACCTATTTGGACAACTGGTGGTTTAGTCACTTTTTCACCTACATTAATACTTCGTTCACCTACGAAATTTTCAGAAATAATGGAAATGATTAACGCTAGTTCATATCCTAGAACACCAAGTTTAACTCCTGTATCAAGATCGACTCGTGAACGTGATCATTCGAGGTCTTTCAAAACATCTACAAGATCCGAAAGGTCTAATAGAACAGATGAATCGGATAAATCTGTTGATTATGAAAGAATGAAAAGAGAAGAAGATATAGGTTGGGGAGCTTATTTAATTCCAAGTGTAATAGAATGGACACAATCATCATGGAAAGAAAAAATACGTTGTCCAGATCCTGTAAAAGCTTTTGATACATTGACGAATTTTTTATTAGGACCGAATTCTTCTTTGGCTATAACCGTGGCTCCACCAAGTGGGATTTTAGGTGATTGTCCTTCTTGGGTAGAATGGACACATGAAGTTTCTATTGCGAATAGTTTTGAAAAGAAACATGATTTGTGTGTTGGTGTGAGATCTGGATCGGAATCGTTCTTGAAGAATCTATCGAATGGATTTTCTACTGTCACTACAAACAATGGATCTTCTGCCACCACTACAAATAATGGATCATCTACCGCCACTACAAATAATGGACCATCTACCGTCACTACAAACAATGGATCTTCTACCGTCACTGCAAATAATGGATCATCTACCATCACTACAAACAACAGATCATCTAACGTCACTCCAGGAGATAAGGCTAGAGAAGGGAAGCAAAGCGACGAGGTGATAAATCAAGAGAAGGATAGAGACATGGAGAAAGACAGAGAGGAAGGTAATGAGAAAGATAGAGAGAAGAGTAAAGGGAAAGATCAAAAAAACGAAAAATTAGTTTTGGTGGATATAGAATTAGAACAAATTAAAGATTTGATAAAAATGAGATCTCAACCTTGGGTAGTACCTTATAGAAGGTATTTATATGTTGGTGAGGTCAGTTTGGATAAATCGACTAGGGATATGTATAGAGGGATGGTAAGTTTAAGTTTATTCTTTTCTTTCTCCTTCTCTGCTTCGTTACCTCCCTTCCTCCACCTTACCTTTATTCCTTCTTCCTCTCCTCCTCCCTTCCTCCTTTCATCTAATTTTCTGAATATAGTCTTTGACATCCCGACATCTCTTCCTCTCTTTGCTCCTCGTAGCATTATCATCCCATTCGGTCCATGATGTCCCTATCAAAGCGAGTAGAAGTATTCACTGGTTTGCTATTTGATGCGCAATCTGACATTCAGATCGAATTCGTCGCTGCCGACGACTTTGCAGCTATTTTCAGTGGGGTGAGTTTTTCCTGGTCCCTCATCTCCAATTTTCCCCTTTCACCTTGTCTGTCAATTCATGGTCCATCATACCTCTCTTTCTTACCCCTTCATCTCACGTATATTCCCCAGACCTTTTCCTCGCTTCCTCAATATCATCGATAATCCCGAAATCAGATTTGTAGAATTATGATTTATACTCATTCCAGGCTGTATGACCCTTTTGGTTTTTTTTTTTCACACATACTTTATTCCTTCCCCAACCCCCCTTCCCCCTTTTTCCGACGGGTCATGTGAATATCCTTCACCCTTTCCATCGGTCCTGGTTCAAACCATGTGAATAAGGCTCTCGTCTTCCTTCGATTCGACCCCCCATTCGTTATGGACCGCACTAGTTACGTATGTGTATTTGGTTCTTGTGCTCTATTTCTTCCCCCTCCCTGATCTATCTTTGGTCATGCTTGTGGTCAAGTAGTTTTGGTTTTTGGTTTTTGATCTTTGGTTTTTGAATTGTGGAATTTGTGGAGTTGTGAGGTTTGGATTCTGGGCTTTGTAGTGTATACTTTAATAGATTTTGTCATGCAGGGAAAATGATACATTCCAGTGGTTAGATCGTATGTACGTATATAATTACATCTTCTAACATCTCTCATCTGACATGTCACCTTATTTCTTACATCTTACAGTCCACAATAGGGTTGATATCATAAACGTCAATAATTCCTTGTCCGATCTACATTATTCATATCCCAATGTTCCTGAGAAAAGAAGTCTCCGCATTTTCCTTCTTTCCGAACCAGAAAGCAGAGAGCAGAGAGCAGAGAGCAGAGAGCAGATAGCAGAGAGCAGAGAGGGAGTGGACAGTGGACAATGGAAAGAGAGCAGCATCATGATATATTCACCTAAAGCGGAGAAGATGAAAAAATTCACATGTTTATCTTCAATTGCATCGTTCAAATCAGTATGATACAAATCAAGTACTTGTATACAATGTCAATTCCCTTCAACCTTGACACCGTATACACAATGACAATCATCTCCGTCTGACCTTGACACCCATACCTAACACCCCAACAGGTCGACCATTCCTATCCGTCATCCCTAACACCTGCGCCACACTCAATTTCCTTTTCCCATCAATTCTTTCTCCATTCTTATGAACCATATCCAATCTCCCCATATCTATCTTATTTGTATGTCCTGTGAAACCGGTTTCTTTGAGAGGTGAAGAACTATCTACTAAAATTGCATTTTCTTTCTCTTTCCCATCGTTTTCTTTCATCTTTGTAATCTTCACAGTTGACTTTCCCAATAAACTCGATGGTCCTGATGATCCTGACGATCTACTAATCGATTGATTTGTTTTCGAAGATTTAGAAATCAAATCGAAAGAGAATGTCCTAGCTGTCGGATGTCTCTTTTTCTCCATTACGTTTGATGATATTTTACGTTTATGTGATTCACCATGAATACTGTATTTCTCCTTTGTCATATTTGTCATACGTCTTTCTGACCCCGTGGTCGTTTTGTTTTGTCTAGATGGATGGACGCTCGGAAACCTTTTTTGAGTAGATGGGGAAGATGGGAAAGAAATCAATAATGAATCGTCGTTTTCTTCTTTTTCATCCGATGATAATTCTTCGTTTGAATCGTTCTCTCCGAATTCTTCAGACGGGTCATCGAACCACTTTGTATCTTCATGTTGATCCCGATTGGAAGATTCTCCAAAATTACCAGATTGAGGAGAAGTGGAATGACGAAAATGTTTGGAATTGTCGGAAGGTGATGAAAGATGAGAATGTCGTATACGTTTTGAAGAGGGTGATATTGAATCATCCAAATTTACCTCCAATTCATCTTGAGAAGTATGATGCCGAAAAGCGGAAGAATGTGAAGGACGATTGAGATGTTGACGATTAAGACGAACAATCTCAGCTTCTAATTCTTCAACTTTAGATTTCAAAAGAGATTTAGATTCGTGATGTTTTTGATATTGTCTTAATTGTCTAGTCCTAGTATTCAAATCTTTTTCTAATTCTTCTTTTTCTTTTTGTAATTTATCGATTTCCCTTTTCAATCTATCACTTTCATTACCTAACGCTTTACGTGCTTCTTCAGCATCTCTAACTGCACCTTTTCTTCTTACTTGTTCTTCCATGATTTTCCTTTCCCATTCTTTTTCCAACTCCATCTTTGCCATCATCAACATTTCATTATATCTTTTTGGAACGGTTTCATCTTTGAACAATCTAAAAGATTCAATCATTTTATCTTTTTCTTCTGATAATGTTCCTACACGTTCTTTGAGATGTTGTAATTTCTTTTCTGCTCGAGAGAGTTGATGTTGAGTTTCATGAAGATTTTCAAGAGGTAGACAAGTTTGTTGAAATTCAGAAAGTGTTGAAATGAGAGAATTTATTTGAGTACTTAAAATATCTAAAGATCCTTCAGAAGCTACTTTCATATCACCTGCCAAAGCTATTCCTTTTTCAAAAACATCTTTTGAAGTTTGCCAACTTGTTTCCGTTGTGTAATTTCTGACTTCTTCTTCAACATCTTTGGTTCGTCTGTACAAATCTAATGCCAATGATGTGGATGAGGATGATAGTGTGGGAGCTGTGAGATATCTCGTATCGGATAATGTCACGTATAATCGGAGTAAATGAGCGTTACCGGTGGTAGAGCTTGAATTGTTTAATTCGGGATTAGGAGAAGTTGAATTGGATCTATCAGGTAAACCTAATCGATTTCTAGCAGAACTGGAATCTCTCAAACTTGTATGTCGACCAAATACAGGTCCGGTAGGTCTACCGAATAATCCAGTGGATCGATCGGTATTGGCATTGGTATTGGTGCTGGTGCTGGTGGTGGGTTCAGGGTTGGAAGGAAGTCGACAATCCGTACGACATGAAGGACATGCTAATGGGGCTTCTGATGCTGGTCGATGATGTTTTTCTACGAATCGTGAACGTTGAGTGGTGAACCAACGTTCGAGACATGTTTCATGTGCGGCATGACCTGTTGTCAGCGATACAGCAGTCTACTTGTTTGATCAAGGGGAGGGAAGAGAGGGAAGGGAAAGGGAAGAAAAGAGGAAAGAAATCCGGTACTCACCACAAGTGACGGGAGCCACGACGGACATGTCATTGCCATATTCATCTTTCTCTTCAAACAAGGAAGATGTACATACAGCGCAAGTAGCGGCGAGAAAGCCTGGAAGATATTCGAAGCCTTTTGTAGGTGAAGTCATGGTGTGTTACCGCTAAGCTTTGTCTATAGAGAGACCTGTTTCATAGCAGTCCCATTGGCCAGTGAGTGGGCTTACTAGTGGTTGAACGGAGAGCAGACGAGGTGGGTTTATCGCGTGAAAGTCAGTCGCGACTTGTAAAGTGCCACACGGGAAGGAGAGTTGTTAATCCCGATCATAACGCCGTAAAAAGGTTCCGAAGTCAGCCTCGTGGCGTTTGTTTCCCTACCCCCCTGCCCGCGCTTCCAACTGCCCCCCCCCCTTGAGCCTCTCCCCATATCCCCATACTGCCCCCTATCACCCCATCACCCTTCACCTATACTTCTATGCATTCCACCCATCTTTTGCTTCTCATTCACACCCCGTTCTATCACACTATCCCCTTGAACCCATACAGGACCGTGCCATAGATATAGGTTGAAACACGAGTCAAGTATTGAAAAAAGGCCCAAACATTCAATCCATCACGAGCTCGGTCCGCGCTATTCTCTTTACCCCCTGTCGCGTCCCTTCTCACTCACAAATCACAATACAACTCACAACAAGAAACCATCAAATCTTTTTCCAACTACAACTTTTCATACCACCCTTACTTCCTATCACACCCCTTACCCCTCACCATATTCATCATATTTGTCTTTACTTGGTGCATGATCCAAACGGTACGACACATTTCACCCGTTGCGCCCTCACCATTAGGGCAGAGAGGTCTGTCTCATTTTTCCACCATACGATACCTCACGCCCTTGCATCCTCACTTTCTTATCTCTTTCCTTCTCTTCTCATCTTCTCATCTCGATCTTATCCAAACTCGATACGGATCATCATCAAACCCGCACAAGTAGGAAACCAAACAACTCCGTGTAAGAGGATAAAGGAGTAGGCTCTGGTGGTAAAAACCTTTTTCCATCTACATAAACCATCAAACATGACAAGCAACACCAGTCCAAAACGCCAAATCCGGCATCCTCAAGCATCTTGTAAGTCCATACTTTCCATTTCCGTATTCTATCATTCTCAATCTCCTACTTCCGATCCTCTCTCGTACCTATGTCATTCAACTCGTTGTGGGAATTTCATCAACACAGCATACTGACATTAAACAGATACCGGTGCAACTCCAGTGACCCCTTCCAACGGTACCATCCCCATAGCCCCTCGGGTTTCCTACCTTCGTCCTACACGTGAATCCATGCTTTACTCCAACGACACGGACATGGCTCTGGGTATGGTCCCCACCGCCTCTTCAGCAACAACCAGTCCTCGATTACCTTCAGGTTCTCCCCTTCACTTGGATGCATCACCAGTGATCGGGTCTGGACCTTCAAACTCTTTTGGAAATGGAAATAGTACCGATCGTTATGCACCCAGCTCTTTTCGGCCTGTAGACAACATATCAACAGTTACATCTTTACAACCTTCCCGACCTGCTCCTCCTCCCCCAAATTCAAACAGACGCGCTTCAGGTTTACAAGCTTCACCCGTTGGATACGCTTCTTCTTCTTCTCGTCCACCATATACTACCTCTCAGTCAGCGACAAACTCTCCTAATCTCAATAGATATTCGGCAGGTCCGTCAGGATCAGCTTCTAACTTTCACCCTTCACCCAACGGCGCACCACCTCGTCCCACCAGGTCAGGAACCTTGCCACTCGAAGTGAATGGCGATATGATGTCGTCGTCGAGTCGTATGGCGTTGAACCCTCCTGGGATGACAAGTCTACATACTCCTCCGCCCTTGACACATCAGCCGTTCTCCGCTCCAGGTAATCCTTACGCACAAGCGGGGGCCACCGGATTGGAGAGACAGTTCGAGGACACGCACGTCGGCGTGGGATTGGGCGTCGGTGGGACAGGAATGGGGATGGGAATGGGAATGCCTATGGATGTACAAGAGCCGAAGGAAAAGGAACTGCCAAAAGAACCGTCTTCCACCCGGAGAAACAGAAGTGGGACTGGGAAGAGTATGAAGGATAAAAAGAGCATATTTGGGGCGTTGAGCGGTAAGTCAATTCTCTCTCGCTCAACTAGATCTATAACACGCATGATTGCAGTCATCAAGGAGATGAGAGCTTCGGGCTGTGTTGCTGATCCGCAGAATTGCTCACAAATAATAACAAACCTCCTGTCATTTCCACACCGTACGATCCTATCCATCTCACTCATGTGGGCTACAATTATCAGACTGGACAATGTGAGTGAACTTCTCCTCCCCCGCTCTGTCATCATCTCCGCTTCCTGAGTGATTCGTTCGCACCGCCATTTGAATTCTCTCGTGTGAAAATTCGAGCCACCATTACTTGCCGCTATTTGCTGACGAAAAGACACCGGTATGCCATCTGAATGGCAAGATATACTGGACAAATCAGGTATCACTCGCGCGGAACAAGAGCGTCATCCTAAGGAGGTTCTCGCTATCGTACGAATGTACCAAAACAAAGCTGCTCCGGAGCCGGATGATGACGAGGTATGGAGGAAGATGGAAAATGCCGGTCCACAACGTATCCCCTCCAGTTCCGAATCGGCTAGCAAGGACATGTCGAGAGAGAACAGTCAGGAATCAAGTGCGAAACCCCAAGTTCCTGCCCCGCAACAGGTACAACAATTTGCCAATCCAAGAGCGGCTCCCGTTCCACCTGCCAAATCTTCTGGGCCTTCACGATTACAGGTGTGTTGTTCAATGCCGCTGTCTACTTGGCCGTACATAGTCTCCCTGGTCTCCTACCCATAAGTCTTGAGGCTTTCTTCCATTGCTTGGGACTCTATGGATAGGTAGATACCGTCTTTCGGACTGCGCTGATAATTCAGGCCGAACGTCTCCCCCCAGCCCCTCCTGGGAAATCTCCCGGACTTCCCCCCACCTCATCAATGCTCGACCGCTCACTCTCTTCCCGACTGCCCTCCACCCAGCCTCCACCAAGGAGCAAAACCCTCGATCGGGCAAATACCACCCGAGCGCCCGCTTCAAAGGCTTATCCTCCGGCTGGTCTTCCCATGTCCAAATCTCGATCCCAACAAGGACACCCTGCTCGACCTGGACCAGATCATGGACTGCCACCTGGTGGTGGAGCCGCTGCTTTGGCAAGACAACATACACAGGCGAAACCTGCTACCGGTCAAGGTAGCGGGGCACCGAGAAGGAGAGAGAAGGCCAAAGAGAGTGAAGAGGTCATAAGACAGTTGCAGATGATATGCACCCCTGGAGATCCGAACTTGGTTTATCGAAATTTGCAAAAGATCGGACAAGGGTGGGTTTGCTTTCGTGCCTCTTTTTCCGAAATTCACAGTTCCTTCCACTCTTCATCAGTATCTCAGCTCCATTCCCGCTGCTCGCTTCCACTCACCTTACATCGTTTGCTGCCTTCCGCCTGATCTCGCATCAAAGTGTCATAGCTTTGACCTCGTATCATTGCCCGTAGTACTGGCACGAGCCAAGTCCAACTGTTCACAGTCGAATGGCACGGAGAAGATGTGTCATTGGCAGGAAGTGTAACAAACGGCGGGACTAGGATGTCGAAAGCTGATGACCAGTGCCTCTGGCGGTGTATACACCGCCCACGACAAAGCAGGTCAACCAGTAGCCATAAAACAGATGAACCTAGAAAAACAACCCAAACAAGATCTCATCATCAACGAAATCCTCGTCATGCGTGAATCTGCTCATCCCAACATTGTAAATTTCATGGATTCTTATTTGTGGAAAGGAGATTTATGGGTGGTCATGGAGTATATGGAAGGAGGTAGTTTGACGGACATCGTTACTGCTAATTATATGAGTAGGGAACAAATCGCAGCTGTCAGTAGAGAAGTTTGTGAAGGTTTAAGACATTTGCATTCAAAAGGTGTTATACATAGAGATATCAAGAGCGATAATATCTTGTTAAGTTTACAAGGGGATGTGAAATTGAGTGAGTTGTGTTTTCCCTACATCATTCCCCCCGCCCCCCCTCCTCGCTCGTTCCTTGCGCCGTCCTCTTTCTTCCCATTCTCTCCCTCCGCGCTCTTGACCTCCTCCCTGTGCCTGTCTCCACCTTCTTATATTTCTCCCTATCTCTCCCTCCTTGTTCCCGCTGCCGGCCACTATCAATCCCGGAGGCGACCCTGACGCGTGTACCCCCTGCCGAGTATGCGTTGTCGTGAAAACGAGAGATACAGGGCGACGGTCCTACTCGCCCATCGTGGTATAGATGGAAGTGTGTCTGACATACAGCCGACTTTGGTTTTTGCGCCCGTATAGCCGACCCGCTCAGTACGAAACGTACTACCATGGTCGGTACGCCTTATTGGATGGCACCGGAAGTGGTCACTAGAAAAGAGTATGGACCGAAGGTCGATATTTGGTCTTTGGGTATCATGGCCATTGGTGAGTGTTTTCCTCTCCACTGTGTGCTCATTGTATTTCGTCATCTTCTCTCTGCCATTGTTGTACCTTAAGCTCTCCCCAATTCTGTTATTCTCATTAGCGAGTAGGTACAATTGCCAGTCACAAGTGCTGCAGTACTTGATCTTCCTCTTCGTCCCATCTCATCATTCTCGGACTATCTCTTCACGTCACACATCTTGTCAATCGTCTTGTCACGTTGTTCTGTGTTTTTATTTCTTTCATAATGACACGGGACTTCAGTTCCAAGTAAACGCCTGCTGTCCGCTGACATACAGAAATGCTCGAAGGTGAACCTCCTTACTTGAATGAAAACCCCCTGAGGGCATTGTATCTCATCGCTACCAACGGTACACCCAAGATCAAGGGATGGGAAACACTTCAACCGCTGTTCAAAGATTATCTACAGTGTTGTTTGACTGTAGATGCGGAGAAGCGACCCACGGCTGAACAATTGTTAAGGGTGAGGTTGGGGTTTCTTCTTGACTTCCACGCCTCCCTTCCCCCTTCCATCCACATGTGCAATGTTCCCTTGATCTTTCGACTAGCCAGTGTGGCTCTTACTCCCACTCTTCCCATCTTTCGGGTCATAATTTATGATCAATCATCAATCGTACAAGGTCAATCACGATGGATCATTGCTTTGCTTGCTATTATCGTGATCGATGATTGCTTTGCTTGTCAATGTCCATGTCTAGGCGAGATAGAAATCTGACGACCAGCACGATTTCTACAAAATCGCTTGTCCTTTATCGACCATGAGTGAGATGATCCGTGCTGCTCGGAAAAAGTGATTCCAACATACCCTCCGACCTTCTTCTCCGAGCTTCACACCTCAATATTCATCTTCTTTCTTTGATGCAGCTCCAACTTTATCCTCTTTCTTCTCCTTCATCCTCCATCTCTCTTTCTCCTCCACCCCCTATCCTTGACCCGTCATCGTTCATCCTCAACCAGACTCATCGACTGACCCTCGACCCTCACTGTACAGCACAACCAATCTTTCATCTCGCATTACAACTCGACACCCATGATCCAAGATAGAAGGCGGGAAATGAATACATAAAAAAAAACATGATCATAGGATCAATGATGACTTGGTGGTAGATGTCAATTTTAAAGAAGTTATTTCATGTGCAAATATTATTGAATGAATGGATGGATAATGCTGCATTGTGTGTCTAACCTTGTGAATATTTGTTCACTGTTGCATCTTTAATGATCTGCTGAATCTAACTGTAGGAGTACAACTTTTGTCCATTCTGTTAATTATCAAGTCTAACATTTGAAGCTGTATTTGATAATGTTATCATCAGATGATGTTACTGGTATCCAATCGTCCACTTCGGAATCTGCTTCCTCCCCACATGTTGATTGAACATTCAACAAGTACTCTACTGAACTACATATCTCAAAAATTGGAATAACAAAATCCGTCCCAGTGTCTTTATTCCACGATTGAGAAATGTACTAGTTACGAATTACTATATGTAATGCCCTTCATGACACCGGTAATTATGTTAGAAACAAACATGTTGCATGTTGCATGTTGCATGGGACGAAAAGTAAAAACTTGAATCCTTCTGATAATGGTTCCATCGCCTAATCCCAAAGTAATGGGAAAAAAGTATAATGATGATACATACTAACCCCAAACCCAGAAATCATAAGAAGATATCACTTCTATTTTAGCTTTACCACCAAAAGGTATTCTATGGATTGATCCATCGGAACATAATAAATTATTTAGATCTTCTTTGGTTTTCATATTTGTATTTTCTTTCTTTTTTCGTTCATCATGAACTTTCTTCGATTGTCCTTCATCAACTTCATTTACATGTCCTTCTTGAACGTTATCCACATGTCCACCATGTATATTATTCACATGTCCACCATTTATATTATTCACATGTCCACCATGATTATCATTAACTTGTCCTTCAAAAACATCTTTCACTTGTCCAACATTAACCTCCTTCACCGTCCCACATCCTTCAATGACATTCCGAGTCATCGACATTGAAGTATTATCATTTTTCAAACCTCCCGGAATCCATTCGAACGATCCACACCTGAACACCTCTACTACCACTTCTCCTTTTCCTTTTTCTACACTTGGTCCAGGACCTGAATAAGTACGTGAGATATGAGATCCTGATGAATATGCTAATTTCAATATTTCCCATGCTCTCAATGCCCATTGTTCATTGGCTTTCCTTTCATTCGTATTCGTACCATCATCCTCTATTCCAACTTTTGTCTTTAATTGCAGAACTGTTTGACCTTCGTTTCGAGAAGATTGAACAGAACTCTGACTTGAGAGTGGATTTGAATTTTGACTCGGTCTATCAGCGGGGTCCTGACCAATTTGTTCATCTTGATTTGAAAACAAGGTGGAAGTTTCAAGTATCGCTCGAACGGCCGGATCGCGAAAAGGACGTAAAATCACTACATCCATCGTTGGTACTTCCTCCTCTTCTTCATCTTCTTTCCCTCTATCATGATCCATAGACGACTCGGTATTCTTCTCTTGGGATATGAGAGGTTTTCGATGGTTCAGACCAGACGCAAATAGTGTCAAAAAAGAAGGTGGATGAGTTCGTAATGTTGGACAAATCATAAATTTCTCTTCCATCCTATCTGCTAATGTAGAACTTAACAAATATGAGAATGGACCTTTTAATACCACTCCCTCTTTGTTTCCTTCCCCCTCACTATGGTTTCCCTTCTCGTTGTCGATTGTCAAATTTGACATGTTATTGCGTCGTTTCTTGTAGCTTTCCGCTTGTTGCGTGAGAAGTAAGGGAGATTCGACATCCGTAGTAAAGGGTATGACGAATTTGTCCAACCTCGGCTCATATTGCTTGACCTCCCCACCGGTAGGAGGAAACATGATCAAATCAGCATCGAAAAACAACCCCGCATTTTGTTGAGCAGCGATTCCGAAGCGTTCGATACCTGGATGGATAACGCGGAGAGATTCAGAAGTGTCGAGTATGGAAGCGTGGAGAGATGTGGAGAGGACTATATGGGAGTAAAGGGTTTTCACTTTGTTTTCTAAGTCTTCCCCTGATTCGGAATGTCCGAGTATTCTTTGAGTAGAGGAAGAATCTCCCAGTTTTCTATTAGTAAGGGAAGTATCATGGGTGATTGGGAAGGAAGATGTTTGGGGAGTTGATCCTGAGGGATTCATGAAATCTGGGTAATTTCGTTGGAAATCGATCGGGGAAGGTGGGAGAAGTGTTGTTCGTGTTAGAGGTAATCTACGAGGTTTAGAATTTCCAGAAAGAGCCGAGAGTAGGGAAGAAAGTTTGTGTGTTATTTCCAATGGTTTGTCATGGAGGTAAGGAACGAGTAAAGGTGGTGGAGAGAAAGGTTGTGTAGGTGGGAAGAGAGTATGGAATAATGCGTTTGCCTGAGAGTCAGCATTGGCACGTGAGTAAAGTAGTCCACGCTTTCCACCCTGATCAAAGCGATGGAGAGCGAGATCCCAATCATATTCTTGGTTGAAAGATGATAGAGCTGAATCAAGAGTGGGAAAAGGAGGTGTATGTGTGGTGTGGTGTGATGGGGCACAAAATGGACAGCTAGTCATCCACAGGAAACGAGAGAGCAAGTGAAGGAAGAAGTAAGAGGGTAGGGACATACCGTTCCACAAGGTATGACAACAATCTCCCATCTTCCAATTTCCTCCATAGTCAAAGTAGAACATAATCCTTCGATAACCTCATGGGTCGTCCCATCTCCACCAACGATCACAATTCTGACCGTCTTATTTCCCCTTTCGAAACTCCCACTCTCTTCCACTTCATCATAACTCTCTTCTCTTCCTCCAACCGAGCTTGCTCCTGTGGTTATTGATTCTTTGAAAGTGTGATTGCTTCTATGTATGTCTAAAGCTATTCTGGATCCATCTCCCGCTTGTTGAGTATGGTGAATTTCATATTTCTCCCCTAGAACGTCGAGTGAAGGTGTGACGTGTTCGTCAACAACTGCAGGTCAGATATCATCCCGTTTCTCCCCTCATCCGGTTATCCCCCTCAAGCTAAGAGATTGACACAAGTAAGGCAAGTCGAGAGGAAGACATCACCACAGAGCTCAGGGTGTATCAGTCCCTTGAAAGGAAAAGGAAAGTCAAGAGAAGGGCGTATATGGTAGTCAGGGTTATTGTTGATTGTCACATTCATACATGTACACGTTGGAGAGACTATGATGGATGTGATATTGAACGTATCTTTAGTGAAGAAGGACTGACATTGTACAGCTTGACCCGAGCCAGCAGCTGGGTTGATGATGATTTGCCATTTTGACATGTTTGTGTGAGTTGTTCCTTTCCAGTTCTTTAGGATGATTTGGTGATGTCTAAGGTAGATGTCTTATCTGATATCTGATCACGAGTTGAAGTAAAACCCTGAGTCGAGTCGATCTTGCCCTTAGGAGGAGGGTTCAATATCAAGTGGTGTGATTGACGAAAGAAGAGAGAGTCAAGGAAGTCCGGAAATATCTTCCATGGACATCATCTCTGGTGATAAGGTATCGACCGACATTGCGGCATTGTCAACAGGTTTTTCCCCTCCGTACTTCAACTATCAACCACTAGCTAAGTACTACTGTGAAGAAGAAAGGTCATGTCAAAGACAACCACCTACCTCCCTACTCCTCCTTCTGAACCTGACCACCACACCTCAACCCCAACTACAGCGGAAAACGCTACGATCTATCTTCCTACGCCGTTTCATCCCCGTGCGGAGAAATATGCCGAGGAAAAGTTTGGGAAAGTGTTACGGAATGGAGTGGATGGGAAGGAAGAGGAATTGTTAAGTCGGGCGGATGGGATTTGTGAGTTTCTGATATCCTTCCTCTCCCTCCCTCCTCTCTCTCTCTGTCTCAATGACGGAAAGATCTCTCACTCTCTTTCTATATAAACTTGAGAGACCACTCGATGTTCCCCTGTATTATCTTCGTCTCTACGAGCCTCATAAGAGTAATCGGAAACATTCCTGGAGATTGAAGAGATAGAACAGGTTTAGCAGGTTGTGGTTCCATAAAGTAGAGGGAAGATTATTGTACAGAGTTGCAAAGCGGGTGATTTGTGTGGATATTGCATGGAGTGTATAGTGATCTAGGGCTAAGGCTGACGTTGAAAAACAGTACTACGAATCGGAAACATGCATAAACCTCAACTCGACCTCGCTCCAAATCTCAAAGCTATTTGTAGGAATGGTACTGGACTCGATATGATTGATCTTGACGAATGTGTTAGGAGGGGTATAATGGTGACTAACGTCCCTGGGGGTAATGCAAAGGTGAGTCTAACAGTTTTTCCACACAGAACCCGACTTCTCTTTCTACCTTGCAAGCATACAAAGAATTCTCATAAGATGTCATATCTCTCTTCGTCTACCAACACGACCCATCAACCATATGGACCTTCCATCCCTAAATTATCATTCTCACCTGATTTCGACGAGTGATTTAACTGGTCACAATTGGTATATCCACATTCGCACCTTTGTTTGAGAGAATACCCAATTTACTCTTGGCCCCTGTATATCACCACTTTAGTATTTGAAAATGTCATGCTGGTTTACCCACTCTTGAATTGAATTTGTTCGTCAAAAAGTACTAATACTTGTCAATCTTGTTGCGAAGGGGACAGCGGGGCGTCCCCCCCGGGAAGGAGGAGGGGAGAGGCGGAGGAAGAGAGCAGGTGCAATTTAAGTAAACCTCATCTGACCCATAGGAAGTAGCAGAATTGACCATCGCTTTATCTCTCATAATCCTTCGACGTATAAAAGAATCCGATTATCTAATAACATCCGGTCAACGTACCCCTTCCATCACCGTTTTATCACCTGGATTAATGGGAAAAACAGTAGGATTGATAGGTATGGGAGATATAGCATATGAAGCTGCTAAATTATTCTTGGCTTTTGGTTGTAAGATAATAATTTGGTCACCTACTTCTCCTCTTAACAAATGGGGTCAATCAGAAACAATCTCTAATCTCTTTTCCACCTCTCATCCTTCTCATCCTTCTGAACCTTCTCCACCTAAAGAAGAACCGACATTCCCTAATATTTCATCCTTCCCGGATCTACCTCATCGATCAGAAGAAAGTCAAACTACCACACCCAACACAACCAACATAAGTCATTCATCAACCTCAAAATACATACCTATACCCCATATCAGAGTAAACTCATTGAACGACCTATTACCAAACATTGACATTTTATCTATCCATTGTCCCCTCACTTCATCTACTAAGAATTTGATAGGTTATGATCAACTTAAATCATTACGAAAAGGTTCGATATTGATCAATACTGCCAGAGGTGGGATAGTGGATGAAATAGCTTTGATAAAAGTTTTAGATCAAGGGATATTGTTCGGTGCTGGTTTAGACGTTTTTAATGTTGAACCTGCTTTCGGAGAGAATTTAGGTGAATTAGGAAAAAGAAAAAATATCGTTTGTTTACCTCATATGTGAGTTTTCAAAATCTTTTACACACAAATCTTTTTTCTTTTTTTTATTCACTTGTATAATCTAACCAAGTTTAATTTCCGAGTGTTTGACCCTTCCCTATATGTATGTCAGATATGTTTTTACTTCTTCAAAGAGTGGATATCGGATTTGTGTTTTAGTCAAGTGAATTCGATCTGACGTTTTAGTGGTTCTTCAACGGACGAAGGGACATATATAGGTTGTATAAAGGCTATTGATGAGATGGTTGATATACTTAATGGGAAACCACCAAAACATCCCGTGCGATGAGGTGAAGGTATGGTGAAGATCTTCGGTGTGTCAGTAGGATATGAATGAATATCGTCAATTTGGAAATTTCCAATTCGTTATCTGGGAATTATAGTAGTCATGAACTTAGATCATAGAATTATATACAGGTTGTTTTTTGGATCATGTTAATCCATTTGTTCCCTCGAAATACTTTCAAATTACCAATAGTTTGGGTTTCAGTCAATTTACAGATACTGTACAGATATGATAAACAACTCTTTTCAAAGTTATGACGTGCACATGAGAGAATGTCCCGCTTGATGAAGTAAGTACGAGTACTCTACAGTTAAAGTATCAAATCTTCGATCGGAAACCGTACTACACTAATGTATACTGTACCAAAATATCTCACCGTTCCAAAAGGAATCTCAAAGGAAAGTGATCTGAAGTAGGTATTATCAAAAAAAAGAGAATGAAAGGATCATTGTATAAGTTCAGTATTGGAAAGAAGAGAATTAAATGATTAATGGATCAAATGCATGATTTTCATGGAACGATTCAAGAAAGTGTGACTGTCGCACCTAATTCAGTCAGAGTTTTCTGTAATTTCTCCGCTTCTTCTTTAGGTAGGTTTTCTTTCAATATTTGAGGAACAGATTCGACGAATTTTTTCGCCTAGAAAATTAGCTTTCGGTTCTTGACAATTCGAACTATTCCACCTCAACCCGTCTAGTAGAACTGAACCACATCAAGACTTATTGAGTGTCAGAAGACGTAGAATCGGACATGACAGTACATGGGTGAGGATGTGGTGATTTTGCAAGGAGATGATTATTCCCAAATTTGGAAGAAAAGACGTTTGATAGGGATATTTCCAGTGGGATTTTTAACACTTTGACCCCGCTCGAACACTATTCCTCATCGAATGGAGAGTGGTCGGTCATATATGAGAAGGAGGACAGTTTCGAGTTTAAAGAGGTATGACAAAACCCCAATTCGAAATTCAGATATACAAATCACCACTACATCCTTGTCTTATCGCAAAGATTGTAAAATCGATCGCAGGACTGACTTTCTTCACGATACGATCAAACTGGAAGCCTGACCCTAGAATCAAGCCAGAGACCTAACCCTAACATCAAACCAGAGACCGAAACGAAACGCCAGATCAGAAGAAAGAAGAAGAATCCATAGACTCACCTCGACCAAATTCATATTCGGCATCATAGCTTTTACTTCCCTTATAATCTTTGCTTTTGCACCCGTATCGAATTTTTCCAATTTCACCGTAAAAATAGTTTTCTCTTTCTTTTTCTCCACTTGTTCTTTCCCTTCCCCTTCACCTTCTTCTCCATTTGAAACTACTTTAGAAACATTGTTGGAAGGAGCGACAATGGGTATATCGGAGATGTTCAAACGTGTTTTCAAAGCTGAGACAAGTTCGGATACTTGGATCAAAGTTAAAGAAGAGATCGATTCTACCAATGGAGCTATTTCGGGGGATAGAGGGGTATCGATTTTGGTCGAAAGTTGGTTTAGGGGGTTTGAGTTGGGTGAAGAGATGTGAGAGGTTGTTGAGAATGATGTTTGTTTTGAGGAGAGGGGATGGGATTGGGAAGGAAGGAGAAGAGGTCGACGAAGGGAGGAAGAATGTTTGAGATTTCGTATTAGATGAATTGGTCTATGAGACTGAGGGGTCAGTATATAGTCAAGATGTCATTTTATGAGATGATAGGATATCATTATATGAGATGATGATGACTCACAGACATGTTGCTTATATTGATGATTGTCATATAAAGTAGACGGCCGTAGACGGGATGGTCGTTGAATATGACTTGTAGGTGGTCAAGTTTTGACGAGGGGAAATTGTGACAAAGTGAAATTTATTCGAGCCCCCCCACTTAAGTATTCCCCACTTTTCCCCCACTTTGAGTTTCACCTCACTACGCGTAGTCAAAAAAAGCTCTATGCTCTATCACTCTATGTCACCCTCGACCCTTATCTCGTGTATGTCAACCCTAAAGAACCTCCGTATGTCTGCACAGAACTTGAGAGCTCAAGTCTCAGGATTTGATCGAGTACTGTGACACCGCCTCAGCATGTCAACCAAATGGTACAGCTCACAATCGGCCGAATCAGTCACTGACATACATACCAATGCTCATCTATATCTGAACGACCTTCACATCTCTCTATTCACGTCTATTATCCATCCAACAAGCCCTACTAATCACCCATATAGATCCAACAGATTCTTATTATATCTTACTCATGATGATCATCACATGATGTTTTCAAATCTCCCTTATCTCAATCGCTACCTAGACGAGCAGAAGCATCTTGTCCTAAACTATGTCTTCGTCTACCTGATCTCAACCATCCTTCCCAACCCATCGTCGAACCCGTTCCGGTGAACATTACCACTCTGTCTCTTGCTTCCCCCACTAATCCATCACCGTGACCTCCTTGTGGGTCCCAATGAAGTCCTTCTTTAATTCCGTCTGAAGGTCAGCTCTTGTACCAGTATGGATTTGAGAATGATTGGGAGTGATCTTTCAATTCTTCCCTTCCTGAGCGTAGATGGCGTTCATGAGTGCTCAGTACAGGGTGAATATCCCAGTCGTCAAATTTTTCAGCATACCCATATATGAAGAACCAACATAGAACGAGTGGAGCGGGGTACGTAAAGAGAGAAGGATTCTACTCACTCCTTTCTAAATACTTCCTTACGCGCTGACATCAACAACAGACTAAACCAAAGAATAAAAATGTACCATGGCATCAATGATCATATCTTTTCCACCTAAGAAAAATGCTGTTTTAGTAGGATCCCCAGCGTTTGGGATTTCATCGATGAACAAGGTGTTTTCGGCCCAATCAAAGTGCTGAGGGTCAATGTCTTCTCTCTTGACTTGTCACGATCACAACTCCAAAACCCCGATCACCATATATAGGTCGAACTGATGAAGGGCTCGTGAAACCGTTCCATGCAAAGGTTGACCTATGGAAAGGGAGTCGACATGTGACCAAGCGGGAAAGTTTTATTGTGGCTGGTAACGTCCTTTCGTTCCGATGATATTACTTCTGACGAAGGGGAGATAGAAGTGAAGAAAAAAGAAGAGAGGTAGGGGAGGGAAGGGAAGAAGAACAGAAGGAAAGAAGGATATCAACCCACTCTTTGAATATAATTCGCAATCCCTGCTTCGCTAGCAACAAAATATTGTAATAACAATTCCATTGCCTATTTGTTAAATCTCTCACTCACCACGACAAGCAAAAGACTCACTGTGGAAGGTTTACGATAACAAAAGTTATAACAAACATCTACACGTCAACTCAGAAAGTGAGAAGCAGATTCGAACTGACCTCCTTCCCAGAGACAGAAAACCACAGGGTCTACGAAGACATTCCGCCGTGCGAGGGCTGGACAGTCTTTCAATACTACTACGTCAGCTCTTCATCGTTCCTAACAAAATGATGTCTCGTCCCGTCAGCGGAGGATGGAAAAGTACGTAATTGATGGGGAAGAAGCCAATCTGAGCGGAGAAGATGGTGTGACAAAAGTGAGTGTTCGACTCATCAAAATAAACAGTGGAAATGAAAGAAGAATAGGCGAGGAGAAAGAGAAGTTATTGGACATGAAGAATATCTCATTCAAAGCAAGACACTGAATCACTCACTCCAAGAATGTCCAACACTTCCATTCGAATGACTCATTAAACTGACCCCACCTCCTTCACTATCCTCGTCCCAGAATTGCCATCGTTTACAAATCCCTTTAATAGAACCTACCATCTCTTCTCTACTCCAAGGTTTCAGATACCTAGGATGAAAGAAAGCTTGTGAAGTATGATAAGCCAACGGGATGACTATAGGATGGGTAGGCAGAGATTTGATTAAATGTCGAACTAAGAAATGATTTTGAAGAGCACCGAAACCTAATCCGTGTAGATAAATGACTGGCATGTTGTTAGTCAGATGACGGCCTTTGGTAGGGGTCCATCCATTTGGGATTCTGAGTAGATAGCTGATTGTTAGCGATAACCACTGTTCTTTCCTTTGCAATGCTACCGCCTCCCTCTTTGATAACCGTTTCGTATCACCGATCATGGGATTGTGTCACATGTTCACTTTCTTATCTTAGTAAAATGTAGGAGGGATGGACAGACGAGGGTAGATGGGAAGGCGCGTCGGAAGGGATGACGTCGATGAACAGAGCAGTGTGAAGGTGAAGGTGGAAGTGGAAGTAAAGTAATGGAGAAAAGGTTACTTACTCTATCTCCCCTTCCCGATACTAAACGTCAGCGACGATTTTATGGATGACGGGCAACGTACCAAGTGTAAACCTTCAGAAGGATATTGAAAATCTCTTAAATACCAATTCGTTAGATTTGTCAATGCGTAGAGAAACAAAGGTCGAAGTTGAACCTATCACTGTCAATGATGGCTTCCTCGATCCCAATTACACTTTCTCATTCCTTCGAATAGTATGTTAATAAATCTGATACCACGTGACTATCAACACTATCTCTCTATTGCACTCACATACGACAGATACACTCTTAGGTACCTGGTGTGGAAGAACGGGGAGAGACGGCAGTGATGATGACATGAGCGGAGATAGGAAAGGCGATGAGAGAAGGAAGCTAGTAGCCTTCAGATTGGACATTGTGATGGAAGAGTGAAGCGATAGAGCGATATACACTTACATTGACAGGATCTAAAGTCAACCTCATAACCTTGACCTTTCTATCGTAACCGTCTCGAAAATGTGAACCTGTAGTCTCTTCCAACAGTTCAAGAGTACTATCAAGAAATTTGTCCCAAGTTGGATTCGCTTGAGCTGTTTCAATAGGAAGACCGAAACATGTCCATGATAACCACATGAGGACGTTGTGTCGTGGGATCGTGTCCCAAGGGGCGTGGTGAAACCTGATTCTCAGCGTTGTGTCTTCACTTTGAATCGTGTTGACCCATCGTGTGAAAATTCTCACTGTGCTGATTCACGTATCTTCACGTGGGCTATCAGATCCGTTTATCGCTTGATGGGATAGACAACATACACGCAGCTAGGAGAAATGACAAGGGAAGTTTGCGTCTTGAAGGGGATAATGGCAGCGAGCATATTCATGAGACTAAAGAGGTGAATGAGAAGATGAAAAAGTGAAATCACACATGAGAAGATGAGCGGATGAAGGAACACCTACCAAGTCCTTAACCTTTCTCTGAATTCCACCACTCTCCTATCATATTCCTCTAACAGAATCTCCCCACTTTGTCCTTCCTCCACCCCATTCTCTACCTCTCCCCTCAATCTCTCCTCCCTTTCCCCGGGTACTTTCTCCCTGAAAGAATCCAACACTTTTTTCTCATCTTGAGTCATTATCCCAGTCGTTTCCTGTCGAGCTACCATAGCTCCTTCTGATCTCCACTCTCTGACTCTATGTAGCTGCGCAGCGGTGAGATGACCAGAACGATACATTCCTTCTGCATATTCCACACAATCGTCCAAACGCATAGGTAGAGGAGGGGCGGGGTAAGCTATACCAGCTCGAAGAAGACGGAGGAAGAGGTTATTCCTTGATTCTAACGAAAGGGGTGAGGGTCGACCGGGAGCTTGGACTAGTCGAAAGAGATGAAGATGATAAAGGGCGAATACGACTTCGGTCAGGGTGTAAGCGGCTAAGATGGTGTGAGGGAGGGAAGCGGGTCGGGATCGAAATTGAAAGAACCAGATAGTATAAAGTCTATAGGTCAATGATCTCTCACTTTCTTCTAGCTTTGTGTACGTTTGATGCAAATGATCATATCGATCTTGAGGCGAGAGATAGAGGATAGATAAACTGATAGCAGGCATTTGAGGGTGTATGCCGCACGGAGGGAGGGAGGGAAATGGAGGCTAAGAAGGGATATTGAAGATACGTACAGTGACAAAGGGGTGAAAGACCATACAAACATCATCAAAATCCATGCTCGCCAATACTTTGGTGATCTCTTACGAGGTTTGATGACCCTCGGGAAGATTTCTTCTGGTAAAGGGTCGAGGATGGTATTTGATATATCGTCTTTGTTCTGACCTCGATCATCTTCTCCCTCGGAATGATAATCTTGCATTGTCATAAGTACCGGTCTTGTTCTAGCTCTTATGATATGCCTCCCTGATCTCGTCCTGTTGGAGATATCCGCGTGTCCTGTCAGATCACTGGATCACTGCGAGGTCAATTCACTGATCACGGCGGACAAAGGGGCGACGTCTCTCAGACTGAGCAGCTAGCAGCCGTCAGTTCTCTATAGGAGCAAAGCGATCTTGTGGCTTATCCCCACTGATCTCTCAGCTGATATGACTGCCAAGAGGTGAAAGTGAAATGATCAGATGGGACAAGGGGAAAAGGTGACAAAAGGTGGAATGCAAAAATTGTCAACTGAATCTTTCGTATGACGGCGCAGGATAAGTTAACAACAACCTACGTCATTTCAATTCCTCTACTTTATATCTAATTCACCTTTAATTCATGTCTACATCCCAAACCCCTACCATAAACCTCCCAAATGGTGTCGATCACCCTCTGACATCTCCAGATCCATCCCTACCTCAAGAGATAGAAGCTACTATTGCTAGATTATCAGCTTATAGACATGTGAAAGGGGTCATGGTTTTGTTCCGACGTGGGGTTGATGGAGGTGGGATCGTACAGAGTACAGGGACGGTTTTCGAAGGTGAGAATGGGCAGAGGTATGCTAGGGAGTTAGAAGGTGTTGTGGAAGGTGTTACTAAGGCTGTTGGGGAGTGTGATTCTGGGGTCAGTTACCTTTATGCATTCTTGCCTAATTAGTTGTGGGAGCTCATGTCTAGGACCAACTTCGCTTCATGCGTATACGGACTAAACGACATGAACTCATAATAACCCCTGGTAAGTCCCCCCTCCTTCTTTCGCGCATATGACATAAGGATGACTGATTCAAAGACGAGAAATACGTGTTGGTGGTATTACAAGATCCGGGGCAGTGATCACTCACCATGCTTTGTTAGTGCCGAGCGAGATGAGGAGAGAGGGATACTTGCACGACAGGAAACGACATGATCTGACGACTATGCATGTTTATATATCTTTCCGCTTCCTTTCCATTCCCATCCTATGTACTTGTGTACTTCTCCTCTCCATACTATTCTACTTGAAGCGTCACTACTCACTACTCAGCCGTAGTTGTAGAGATGTGACCACGTGGAAGACGATGCTGATCCTCCACTTTGGCGCGTAGGGATAATCCCGACGGACCTCGAATTAATCCCGACGGAAATTTGGCCATTTCTCCCATTTCCAGTCACAATCCACCCAAATCCCTCCACAAGTCACCCAAATCCTGTCACTACTCACCCAAATCCCTACACTTCATCAATATTGCAGATTCTGAAGATGTAAGACATGTAGAATGATCCTACAGAGTTCAGGATGCATAAAATGCATAGAGATCAGGTGTATCATGCATATTGAATGCATATTGATAGTTCTGAAAAATGCGTTTTCGGACCCGAAAGCGTCCGAAAGCGTCCGAAAGCGTCCGAAAGCGTCCGAAAGCGTCCGAAACGCCCGAAAGTGGTCCGAAAGTGGTCCGAAAGTGAAATTTCCTGTTTAAAGGGGGGGATCACATTGTCACGAACTACGTCGTGACACCTCGATTACTCCACCAACAATGACCCTCCTTTGGCCATCAAAACCCCATCACGCCTTAACCTCTTTACTCTACACGTAACTCAGGACTTCTGACACCAAGTACGGCGAAGTTAGACGGGGTTAGGCTAAGTAGGGACAATGGGAGCAGAAGTACGGCGATGTTAGGCGGGGTTAGGCTAAGTAGGGACAATGGGAGCAGAAGTGCGGCGATGTTAGGCGGAGTTAGGCTAAGTAGGGACAATGGGAGCAGAAGTGCGGCGATGTTAGGCGGAGTTAGTCGAAGGAGGAAGAGGATGGCCGAGGGCTCGGGGAAGTTGGACGAAGTGCGTTGAAGTACGTCAAAGCGCGAGAGGGTTGGATGAACGTCTAGGAGGAGTAGATAATATTAGCTGAGAAGATCGCTGAAGTTCTTCAGCGATCCTTGATTGTTGTCAGTAGTAAAAGACAGATAGAGATAGCTATAAATCAAGATACATCGCCATCAGTAGATCAAAACCCTAGTTAGAGTAACTACGCCGAAGTACGCCGTAGTTACACCCCTTTCGACGTCTGCGCCCTCCTGGTTGGGTGAGACATCGACTCAGAGCGTGAAGTTAGCCGAGGTTCGTCGACCGTCGGTCTATTAAGAAGTAGTTGTTCGACGGCCGTGACAGTATCAAGGATCGCTCTTACCGACGACCCGTGCGAACCTCGGAGAAGTACGAAGATAATATGGAACCAGAAAGAAGAATTACACGAGGCATGAGTAGGGATGGAGACAGGATGGAGGAGAACGAGAGGAGAGCATTGGAGGAGCTTAGCAGAGCAATGGGGCAGGACCTTGGAGTTGAGGATAGTGTGGGGGGGTCAATTCAAGGAGATGAGTTCGTTCCACCGGTGCTTTCTAACCCTCCTTCTCCTCCGTCTAATGCTCTCCCACCTGTGGGATCCCCACTTGGATCAGACCAAACCCCACGCCCAAGAGAAAACACTGGAAGTACGGCGAACTTGGGAGAAGAAGGAACACAAGGGGTGGTGTTGGCCTTGATGCAGATGGTGGCGAATATGAACAAAGACATGATGGAGGAGAGAAGACGTAGGGAGGAATGGGAACAGAGAAGAGAAAGGGATACAGTGGGCGGGATTGCAGAAGGGATATCAGAAGGGGTGAGGTACGCCATGGGACGGCAAACTTCGGCGACCCCAAGCGTAGTGGGCGAACAACGGAAAGGGATAAAGCTACCTAACCCAGACCTATGGAGAGGAGATCGGAACAAGTTAACCGCCTTTCTGTCTGAGTGCGACGTACACTTCGAATTGAACTCTCACCTTTTCCCCGACGACACTAAGAAAGTCTTTTTCATGATCTCTCATCTACGCGAAACACCTCTTCTTGCAGTGCAGCCCGATCTATCCAAAAGACCTCTTCCTGAGTACCTCACGACACACGATCAGTTCGTTAAGTACCTCAAGACTAACTTTGGTGATCCAGACGAAGAAGGAACTGCGGCCCGACAACTTAACGACCTCAAGCAAACCGGGTCTGCTTCGGACTACTTCTCCGCCTTTCAGCGACATGTTGCGATTCTCAAGTGGTCTGATGATGGAAACCTAGTTGACCGAGCCAAGAAAGGACTAAAATCGCACCTTCTAGATGAAATCGCAAGACACGGTAGATCGTTTGGGACTGTAAAAGAGCTATTGGAGTTTGTGATTCCCTTGGACAACCGCCTGTGGAGGAGACAAGTGGAGAAGGAGGCAGAGAGGAAAAGGGAAGGAGGGATAAGGACAACGACAGTGGTGGAAGGTCAGAGGACGGAGAAGAAAGAAGAGAAGAAATGGGAAAAGGGGCAACCTTCGGCGCAGGGTGGTGCCCAGGCGGCTATGAGGTCGACGGTGGTAAAGAGTACACCGCCAAACATCGACGAAGTTCGCCGAAGATGGCCTAGGCCGAGCTCCGATCTGAGGGAGACAAGGAGGAAGGAGGGGAAGTGTACCGAGTGTGGTGAAGCAGGACATTGGCTGAAGGAATGCCCTGTAAGGGAGGCTAAGGTTAAGGTTGGACTGTTGCCTCCATGGGGGGAGAAGTTCGGAGAACGTGGTGGAGGATCGGGAGGGAACGCAGTACCTCTCGGACAGAGGAGGAACTTGAATGCGGTTGGAGGAGAAGTAAATTTGGAAGAGGACCAGGGAAAAGAAGAGGACCTGTCGCAGTAGGCGAGGCTCGGCGGGTCCGCCATATTCTCTCGGCCACCATTCCCAAACCCATAAAAGAAACACAGCTGATGGAGCCAGAGGATTGTGAATACAAAAATACACCACTCAGTACCCCTTGTTCATGCAATGTCGATGATCATCTCCTCATCCCTTCCGTTTCCAGAGATCAACCTAAATCGGACATTTTCATTAATGGAATGAAGCTAACTACGCTCTGGGACACCGGGGCTACTTGTTCATATATAAGTCCTAGAGCGGCGACGAAGATAGGCGCGGAAAGGAGACAATATCAGGTGAGCGTACCCGTTCACATGTTCGACGGCTCGGTGAGTGTCGCTGGACCCATCACCGAGTTTGTCGAAGTCGGATTTAGTTTGACGAAGGACGCCGAAGTGCGATCTGTTTGTCTCGATGTAACAACGCTCTGCGACGCAGATGTTGTGATAGGGTGGGATTGGATGAGGAAGGAAGGGGTTGTCCTTGATGGAAGAGACAACTCGGTGAAATTTCCCATCCCAACCCCACCAAGTGCGGCGAAGTTAGCGGCCATAGGGCTGCCGACTCTGACGGACGCGATAGACCGCCGCGGCGAAGATGAGCTTGAAGAGCTGAGCCCGGAGGAACAAGACGAGTTGTTCCAGGTAGTTCCTGAACAATACCACCAGTACATTGACGTTTTTAATCCGAAGAAGGGAGGAGAGACCCTTCCCCCTTCAAGGTCCTACGATTTGAAGTTTGAGCTTAAGGAGGGGGGGAACCTTAAGGTCGCCTCCCTCTATGCTCAAGGAGAAGATCAGAGACGCGCGCTGAGAGACATACTAGATCGCGAAATCGCCGCTGGCCGAATTCGGGCAAGTAACTCGCCATACGGCTCACCAATGTTTATGATACCGAAGAAAGCCGAAGGACAATGGCGAATGGTCATCGACTATCGAAAACTGAATGAAGCGACCATACCAGATGCCTACCCTCTCCCTCTAATAGGTCAAATTACCGAAGAACTTGGAAAAGCAAGGTATTTCAGCAAACTAGATCTAATTGGAGCATACCAATTGTTGAGGGTGACAGAGGGACATGAACACCTGACGGCGTTCAGGACACAGTATGGTATGTTTGAATCTCTGGTTGTTCGTGATGGGCTGCGAAACGCCCCCGCGGTCTTCCAACACTTCCTAAATGAGGTGTTTAGAGAGCTACTAGGGAATGGAGTCGTGGTCTACATTGACGATATCCTCATTTATGGGAATACGTTGGAGGAATTACGAGGAACTACGGCGAAGGTCTTTGAGGTACTGCGGAAGGCGAGCCTGTACGTGAAAGCTAGTAAGTGCGAGTTCGAAAGAGATTCGGTGGTGTTTCTGGGTTTCGTGGTATCCTCTAAAGGTGTATCGGTGAACCCAGAATACATTGATGCCATCACTTCCTTCCCACGTCCTAAGAATCTACGAGAGTCAAGGGGATTCATTGGAGTTGTAAGCTACTACAGGCGCTTTGTCCCCAACTTCTCGAAGATTGCTAGACCTATCAATGACTTGACAAGGAAGGAGGTACCATTTGTATGGGGAGTCGAACAGGAGTCAGCCTTCAAAGAGTTGAAGGCTAGGATGTGTACTGCGCCGGTGTTAGCCCATTTTGACCCTACATTGAAGACGATATTACAGACAGATGCGTCGTTCTTCGGCTGGGGGTTCATAATTTCGCAGATCAACACGGCTGGTCAAGAACACCCGGTAGCTATTGAGTCTGGTGCTTTCAACACAGCTCAACTGAATTATACGGTAGGAGAAAAGGAGTTCCTCGCTGTAGTGGAGGGTTTCAGAAGAAGGAGACACTTATTATTGCAGGTGGAAACCACAGTACTTACCGACCATCTAAACCTTACCTACTGGATGGAACCGAAACAACTCAGTCCTCGGCAAGGTAGGTGGGTAGAGGAGCTAGCTAACTTCAGGTTTAAAATGGTTTATCGGCCAGGAACCCAGGCAAGTCTTCCAGATGGATTATCTAGACGGGCGGACTATCATTCCGGGAAAGGAAGTACCATGGTACAAGAGAGCAACCTTATCCAAGGTCTGCCGAAGTTCGACGAAGTTGACGCCACCACGTCGGAGTTGCGTCACCTCCTTCGAGCATTGCAAGGGACAAGGGAGGTAAAGGAAAATGATCTTGTGGACCCTATGGATCTAGTACTTGGAGTTCAGGAGGACGAAGACATAGAAGGGGTCAGAGAAGAATTATTAGGAGTCGTTTGCGCTGAGTGTTCTCATCCTACGTGTAACGATAACGTGCAGGAACCAGGATCAATCACCGAACTACGCCGTAGTTCGCGGTCTCCTCTAATCCTTCGTGGGGGGTGGAACTCAAGAGGTTTCCTCACATTCGACGATCGCATTTATGTGCCGAACTACGCCGATGCTCGGCTGAAGATCATGAAGATGCGACATGACTCAGCCTTGGCCGGTCATCCAGGTTCGGCGAAGACTCTTGAACTAGTCCTGAGGGATTATGTCTGGGTTGGAGTAAGGAAGGATGTCGAAGATTATGTTGCTGGATGCGCGGTATGTCAGAGAGCGAAGACTAACAGACAGAAACCTCATGGGGAGCTTAAACCACTGGAGGTAGCTACGAAACCTTGGTCTAGCATCTCGATGGATTTTATCGAGGAGCTGCCAAATTCCCATGGATATAATTCCATCCTGGTAGTGGTGGATCGGTTGACCAAATGGGCCATTTTTATCCCGACTACGACGAAGTTAACCGCAGCCGGCCTATCAGAGTTGATATTGGACTATGTGGTGGCCCAGCATGGGTTGCCAGAGAATATAGTATCGGACAGGGGATCGAAGTTTACCTCCAAGTTCTGGAAGAATTTGACCGATAGTCTCGGAATAAGACTACATCTCTCTACTGCATATCATCCACAGACTGACGGACAGACCGAACGAACCAACCAGTCTTTGGAACTGTATCTTCGAATCTTCACCTCCTATCAGCAGAACGACTGGTCAAAGCTACTCGCTCGAGCTAGCTTTGCTTACAACAACACCCAGCACTCTGCGATAAACAAAACCCCATTCTATGCGAACTATGGATATCACCCTCGTTGGGCTGAAGAGATAAAGGCTAGCGAGGTCGAAGTGCCCGCTGCTACGGTGGTGGTAAAAGATTTGACTGAAATACACAAAGATTGTATCGAAGGAATTGAGAAAGCTAATGAGAAGTACGCCGAAGGATACAATAGGAAACACCGGACTACGCCGAACTTCGCGGAAGGAGACCTAGTGATGCTGTCGTTAGAGAATATTAAGACGAAGAGACCAATGAAGAAGTTAGATGTTAAGCAAAGTGGGCCGTACAAGGTAGTACGGCAGGTAGGTTCTCATGCTTGTAAATTGGAATTACCAGGAACGATGGCAGGTATCCATGATGTATTCCATGTCTCCTTGCTCCGTCCTTATCACCCTCCAATATTTCCTGGTCAGCAAGCTGAGCCACCTGGGCCAGTAGAAGTAGACAATGAGGGAGAGTCTTGGGAGGTAAAGGATATTGTGGACTCTAGAGTAAATAAGAGGTCAGGAAAGTTAGAGTACTTGGTAGAGTGGTTAGGTTACGAAGGAACAGACGATTCAGTATCATGGGAACCAGTGGAGAACGTCGATGGAGCTGATGACATATTGGCGAAGTTCCACGAACTTCACCCTACTAAGCCGAAGGAAGGGCGACTGCGAAGGGCTAGGAGATAGAACGTACTGCATACAACATAGGATTACAGCTACGTACCGCTCACTTGTCCTTACTCTTACCCTTACCTTTTCCTTTTCCTTTCTCCTTCGATCTACTCGGTCCCGCGGGATTGGTGTGGAGGCTACCGATGACCGAAGGTAGATCGAGAGTCTCAGACGGGAACGCAGTAGAGAGAGAAGCATTCCATGCCCGATTCATAGCCCCAAAGAAGTCACCGAAGTCCTGGACATCTCGAGCAGCTTGCATGCTCGGGGTCCTCCACAGAGAACGTATGGTCCGTAGACACTCGAAGGGAAGACTGAGGAGGTCGAGAGCAGTCTGGGCGGAAGCTGGGACACGAGAATTACTACGGCGACCTAACCAGTCAAGGGACGGTGGTGGCTCATACGCCATAGGAGTGACTAGGAAGGGGGTGTCGAACAGTCTTCGGCGAACATCGGCTATCTCAGTAAGGCTTCGGCGAGAGACGGCCGCTAACCTTGTCCTTGCTTCGTCGTCCAGAGCCCCAGTGTTGACTACATCTACTAACGCCGCAGTAAGATTGTTTAAAGCGTTAGCTTGACGAGAAGAGAAGTCAAGCAGGAGAGATGTATCATTTCGGGCGGCCTCAAGCTGAGTAGTGAGACCGAGGACGAGAGAACGATAAGTGGCGAATTCCTTTTCGTCCTCAGGAATACGGACGTCCAGGGAGATACGAGGGTGGACAAGGGACAACCGGGGAGCAGAGGGACCAGCACGCTGAGTATCTTCATTTTCCACATCACCATCATTGAAGGCAACCTCCTTCTCTTTAGATTTCCCTTTTGATTTCTTTAAAGAAGACTTCGGTGTCTTCTGGGGAGCAGAGGGAGGGGTGACGGGAGGGGCCGCCGAAGTGGCCGGAGTTCGGGTGCTGTGAGCCGGGGGAGAAGCTACCACTGGAGAGGACGGACGTGGCGCCGAAGGACGAGAGGCCGAAGAACGAGAGGCCGAAGGACGGGAGACCGAAGGAGCAGAGGCCGAAGGACGGCGAGAAGACGAAGGAGGAACAGCCGGGAGACGTGATGGGCCGGCCACAGGAGCGAAGGGCGACGGCGACGGAGGCGACGGGCGGAGGTCCGGCGAAGTACGGCGAACCGACCGGAGAGACGAAGGAGGTACCCGCGAGCGGGGGACAGACGCTGGAGTCTGAGGAGGGGGGAAGGGAGAAGCGTCGAAGGGACGGGGCGGGATGTCCCGGGCAGAGGAAACGGGACAGAAGGAGCAGGGGCCAGACGTGCATGAAGCACAACGGAGGGCCTTGTTGTGTGGCCTGACTGCCTTGAGGCAGGGCCAGTTTGGACGATTATACGTGATAATCTCACGTCTACTAATTAGCAGGAGTAACTTCGGCGTAGTACGAATAGGTGGACTCACCGGCAACGATCACACGCTTCGTCAACACCAACCGCGATCCAACGACCAGGCTCGGACTTCATCTTCTCCCACTTCACCCGTTTGGGCGAAGGCTCCCCTCTGGGAGAAGGGGGGGGAGCAGCGACGGGGGCGGCGGGAGCAGGACCGGCGGCGGGAGCAGGACCGGCGGCGGCAGCAGGAGCGATGGCGGCGGCAGGGCGGGCGGCAGGGCGGGCGGCGGCAGCAGCGGCAGCAGCGGCCGGAAGAGGAAGAAGAAGAGGAAGAAGAAGAAGAGGAAGAAGAAGAAGAGGAGAGGGAACGGCGTCGTTTCTGGCCCACAATTTGAGCAGGGGGAGGGGCAGGAGCGGCTGCGAGTTAGCAATGTCTTGGAGTGGAGAGCTAAAGAACAGATAAACAAGGCCAAGTTCGGCGAAGGTGTGAGAGGTTGGACGAAGAACTCACGCTCAGGACTATCTACGTTGTTGTCCTCTACACTAACCGCCACCATATCATCATCCGAGTGTTCCTCTAACTCGGTTTCACCCTCCGACACGATTCTATCATCCTCATCACTATAATCACCCCCTTTTCCTTCGAAGTCTGACTGATCGTCCGACTCCGAACCACTGAGCGAGTCCTGGTCGGAGGAGGACGGAGACTCACCAGGACGAAAGGCGGGCGTCCTGCGGCGAGGGCTGGCGGCAGGAGGGGAAGCAGAGCGAGAACCAGGAGGAGGAGAAGCAGAGGGAGAACCAGCGGGAGGACCGGCGGGAGGAGAAGCGGAGCGAGGAGGCGGGACATCGCCAGACGGCTCCCCCAAAGAGAGGGTGCCGAGGCCGAGGGAGGAGACTTGGCGAGATCTGTCGCCGAAGGAAACTGAACATCAGCCAAGTCCGGCGAAGTAAGGTAAGTGTCGAGGAATAACTCACGAGCAGACGACACCATACCACCAAAGTTCCTCATGGCGGCGAAAGGGTTAGATGTAGGAGTAGAAGGGGCCATGACGTTAAGATATTTAAATGAGAATAAAACTCGAGGCGATGATTCAAGGTAACAAATCTGTTTTCTAGGTAAGAGAGATAGAAAGTTTTGAAAGCAGATGGGAAAAAGAGAGAAGGTCGACGAACTGCTCAGTATTTAGTATAATCAAACCTAACCCCTCGTCGTCAACATGCAGCAAACTTCGCGTTTCATCAACAAAAGGCAGCGCAGGGACGATCAAAATTCCCACGCTATAGTGTCTCATCTCAATATAAGCGAGGGTTACTTCGACAAACAACGGTGTTGTTCGGCTGCCATTCAGGAAGCGTGTCTCACCTACAAAAGACACAGGGCTTCTTACGGCAAACCTCGACGAAGTTAGGGGAGTCTCATTGTCGGGTTCTGGAGTGAAAGGAGGCCCAACTACGAAGTGCGGCGCAAAGAGCAGAAGAGTGGAGGATGGTCATGGGGAGGGAGAGAATGGGGTACTACGCTGCTAAGTTCTCTTGCCACGACAGAGGTGTAATCGCTCACGAGGACGTTCGCGGCTAAAGAAGGGGGCGACTGTCACGAACTACGTCGTGACACCTCGATTACTCCACCAACAATGACCCTCCTTTGGCCATCAAAACCCCATCACGCCTTAACCTCTTTACTCTACACGTAACTCAGGACTTCTGACACCAAGTACGGCGAAGTTAGACGGGGTTAGGCTAAGTAGGGACAATGGGAGCAGAAGTACGGCGATGTTAGGCGGGGTTAGGCTAAGTAGGGACAATGGGAGCAGAAGTGCGGCGATGTTAGGCGGAGTTAGGCTAAGTAGGGACAATGGGAGCAGAAGTGCGGCGATGTTAGGCGGAGTTAGTCGAAGGAGGAAGAGGATGGCCGAGGGCTCGGGGAAGTTGGACGAAGTGCGTTGAAGTACGTCAAAGCGCGAGAGGGTTGGATGAACGTCTAGGAGGAGTAGATAATATTAGCTGAGAAGATCGCTGAAGTTCTTCAGCGATCCTTGATTGTTGTCAGTAGTAAAAGACAGATAGAGATAGCTATAAATCAAGATACATCGCCATCAGTAGATCAAAACCCTAGTTAGAGTAACTACGCCGAAGTACGCCGTAGTTACACCCCTTTCGACGTCTGCGCCCTCCTGGTTGGGTGAGACATCGACTCAGAGCGTGAAGTTAGCCGAGGTTCGTCGACCGTCGGTCTATTAAGAAGTAGTTGTTCGACGGCCGTGACACACATAATCCGAAAACCGGTCCGAAACCCACTCTAGGGCTGTCAATATGCATGATACACATGATCTCTATGCATTTCATGCATCCTGAACTCTGCAGGATCATTCTACATGTCTTACATCTTCAGAATCTGCAATATTGATGAAGTGTAGGGATTTGGGTGAGTAGTGTAGGTATTTGGGTGAGTAGTGTAGGGAAATGGGTGAAATGGCCAAATTTCCGTCGGGATTAATTCGAGTTCCGTCGCGATTATACAGTTTCGCTCCACTTTGGCTCACCACCAACGTTGGTGTTTTACCCTCTCTTCTATTCACCATCTCCATTCTGCCCATGTTACCGTTACGGTGTCGTTTACATACATAAAGCTACGGAATACGGAGGAGAAGCAGAAGATGTCTCTTTGGACTCATACCAGAGCTTGGTACACCTACACCATAGCTGCAGAGGTCTGGTCAGCATGTGGGGTTGTAAGTCTTCCTCTGTTCGACTATAAACAAACACATCTTTCTCTGTCCCTCCCAAGTGCTTGGACTCTCGGAATGTATAGTAAGGACTTGTGATTCGTAATCTATATCCTTACCTAGCACTCAGAGGAAACAGGAGCTTGACATCTGCTTCTTTCTTAGCACGCTACCGAACTGACCCATTCTTCGTGCATCCTTGAAGAAACTGATACATAGGCAATCTTTTGGCCTATCACCCTCGAACGTACGTCGACTCCTCTCTTTTTCCCACAACGATCTCTTCTCATTAACATTCATCATCACCCCTAATAACTTGCGGTCATTCATCGAATTTCTTTTTCTCACCACCCTACCCCACCTTATCACAAGGGAAAGCAGAAACCTTGCGGCAGCGAGACTTGTGTGTCACAACGTTCTGATCCAGAGATGAAGTGTCCTGGTCGGGATGAAGGGAGAACACTAATAATCAGATATGGCAAGAGAGATAGGTTATCTAGCCCCCGACTATATCACACCATGCACCCTTGTGGACCGACCGGCATTGGAGACTGCGTGCAAAGCTAGGATATTGGGAATCATGGTGGACACTGCTTCATTCAGGTGAGCACTTACCTTCCTCCCTCCCCCCTCCCTCTTCCCTTTTCCCTTGACCAGAACCTCCTGGTCATGGGTGAGAAGTTCGTCATACCTCGAAACTCCTTCACTGTTGCCGCCCGCTGAGCTACACCTGTGCTGAAGCATACTGATTCGCAGCATGTACGTCAAGTCAATATCGGTCTTCATACAAGCTTTGTGTATCATCTCAGTAGGATCTCTGGCAGATTCTCGTAAGTTCTTTTCCTATGACATGACCACACCTCAATGACCTTCTACACTAAGCGGCCATCGGCGGTTCCAAATGCTTGGAAGGGTGCTCGTATGTCTCTTGAACTCCATATAATCTGAGTTTGCTGTTAGGGGACTGCAGGGAAGACAAGAGTGACTGAGGAAGGGAGGAAGGAGGAGAGGAGAGAGAAAGGACAGTACACCATACTGAATATCAGCTTTCTGGCGAAAACGTCTTTTGGTCATCTTCGCACTCACCGGCTCCATATCAGCCATCCTTCTATTCCTCTTTCCCTCTTCCCCCAATCCCTCTCTTCCGATCTTAGCGGCACTGCTGAACATCCTCGGTAGTGTCACCTACTCCACCACTTTGGTATGTAGCAACGCATTTCTTCCTTCTCTTGCCAGAGAGGATCCGGTCGTCAGAGCAGCATTTAAATCGCTCCAAAGTTCCGACCCCTCTCTTCCACTCGAAACTGATGACGAAGAAGGGAATATTATACCTCCTTTACTTGATGACGCAGTGAGAGCCATCTCTACACAGGATTTAGCATCATCGGATCCCGCAATCTTACCAACTCCGACTCATCCAACGTCTCTTCCTGCCGATATATCGGAAGAGGGACGAGACATTCAGACGGAAGATGAACAACACGCTCAAGCATTGCTCAGTCTGACTACCTCACGTATATCAAGTACAGCCTACGCTCTCGGTTTTTTATCAGGTGTATCAGTCCTTTTACTGCTTACTATACCCGTATTGAAATTACATGGGTCCACTTCCGCCCTTCGATTAGCCATCGGGATCAGTGGATTGTGGTGGGGGATCTTCACTATACCAGCTTGGATCGGGCTTCCTTCTGGCTCTAAGAAGGGGAATGATGTTGGCGAGAGTAGCGGAGGAAGGTTGGGCTGGTTGGGAATGGGATGGAGGAGAGTGGGGGATATGATTAGACCAAAGGAGATGAGAGAATTACGGGATTTATTCGTCTTGTTGGTAGCTTGGATCTTTCTTTCTGATGGTGGGTTCTGTCTGTTATCACCCCCTATTCCCTTGGATCCAATCTTCACGTTCTTGCTCTGTGTCCATACCCTTCGTCATTCGTTTGATTAGACGTTTCCCTACGACGTTCTAACGTATCAAGGCGTACACCGATCATAGCAAAAAAGAGCTGCAACGCATCAGGCATTTTAAACTTTCATCTGACGACTAGGCTTCCACACGACAACCTACACTGCCATCCTCTACGCCTCTTCGACCCTCCGAATGTCCCCAGCTGGGATCATCGCTATCGGAGTCCTTGTTCAGCTCTCCGCCATCTTCTCTTCCCTCCTCGCTCCAAAATTACAAAGACGAATGGGATGGTCAAACTTGCATTTCTTGTTGAGTGTCACGGTGCTCGGCTTGGTGTTGCCGCTGTACGCTGTGATTGGGCTGGTGTTGCCTTTTGGAGGGTTGAGGACGCAGGGAGAGATGTATGTCGCTGCCGGATGGTTTGGGCTGGTGAGTGTTTTTCACCTCTCTTATGTGTTCGTGGAGATCACGAGTTTACCCATTCACTCCACTTTGTTTAAAGCTGGTGCAGCTGGTCCTGGTTCTGAATAATCTGCTGGGCAGTAGAGTCATGTCCTGCTTTTCCCAAGAGGATGGTGCTAAGCCCGAGGGAAACATTGACGCTGACGATGACAGCTGTATGGACCATTTAGCTCGTACTCTCGTGCCGTCTACGCCGAGCTCATACCACCTGTAGGTCGTCCCTTCTATCGTCTCTCCAACTCTCTTTCCCCTCTGATTCGTTGTGGCTTGTTCTGCAACATGAGAGCTACTTTGAATCCATCGTGTGAACCACTCAATACGACCACACATCAAGGTCAACTCTATGATTACGTCAAATCGAGTTGAAATATCAGAACCACGAATCATCGTTTTTCTCTCTATTTGCCCTCACCGACAAATCAGCCTCGTTCATCGGACCTCTAGTGGTAGGCTTGATAGCGGATACGACAGGAAACATTCGATTAGGATTTGTCTTTCTTCTCATCATGCTCTCCGTGCCTATTCCAGTGCTCTTACGAGTGAACATATCACGAGGTAGAGAAGACGCCTTACGATGGTCTGAGCGTCGACGAATAAAAGTAGAAGAGAGGTTGAATGGGGAACGAGTGGGTTTATTGAGCGAGTGAGATCTATCTTATATCTTAATATTTTCTCTCCTCCTCTTTCTTATCTTATGCTTTAGCTGATGTGTTGATGGGACCTGAATACTAATCCTCTCCTTGTTCTTTCATTCAAGTATTCATCATTCCGAATGTATAACACCAACGTGTTTCGATGTTGCATGGCCAACACGTTTCCCCAACCAGTCATATACGAGTAGACTGACATCTCAATCTGTACTCGTGTCTTCACCGTGGATAGTGACGTGTGCGATAAGTTATTTGAGAGGGAGGAGAAGAAGCCAAAGGAGGTATTGTAATTGTGATTTTGTGAAACACGTTGATCTAGTGCCCCCCCATAATCACATTGCCCCATTTCTCTCTTCATCGTCTTCTCTTCCTTCTCTACTTGCCACCTTCTCACTTCTCTTCATACCTCTCACATCACCATCTCTCTCGACGTATGGAACAGCGTCGACTCACAAGTCAAACGAAAAGGGTTGAACAATAATCTACCTTCGAAATCAAATTCCTCCTTTGGCACACACGTCTTTTCTTCCCAAAGGATTCTATCCTATTTCACTTTCATACAGTATACCAAAGGCTACTTGATACACATACGATCTTACGAAAGGGGATAAGCGACAGTACAGAGAAGAGAGACAATAGAGAGCGGGTAGAAGTAGAGGAAAAGGAAGAGAAAGATTAATCAGAATTTCGAAAAAAAGAAACCAAAGGAGGTGAATCTCAGATTGGTTGTATAAGATGGCGACGAAGACGGTGAGACAACCAAGAACAGTACCGGGAGAGAGGGAGAAAGTGAGGAATAGGGGGGTTAATACAGTTCGAGGTGAGTTAATTGTCTCTTCATAGTCATCTCACTCTCATTGCTCGATCTCCATTGGATCTCATCACTTGTATCTTCTCCTAATCCAGTCGGGATAGAGTGTGTGAGGGTGAGAGTGAGAAGTATGAATCAGATGAATTCCCTTCTGAGTCTATTCTCCCAAGGGCCTACAAGAGAATTGAAGAGTGGAAGGGATGCGTAAATGTCTAGAAACTTTTGAGATTTCGGAAAGTACCAAGAGGTTATTGTCAACCAAAAAGATATCCTTTGGGACAACAATACATCCTCTTTTTCTACTCCTTTACACACTTTCCATCCTCTACGTTCATCCATCTTCCTCTGCTATCCATCACTCCTTCTTGGAAATCCAGTTTCTGAAAGACTCAAACCATTCTATTCTGTTGCCACCTTGTTCTTTTTCACCTCTACTTCCTACCAATTCGGGTGCCGGTCACCTACACCTCTCCAAATCGCACGTACACCTCTCATCTCTCGTAAATTATCGGTAGATCAAACCCTTCCTTCAATCTCATCTCTCCAATACCAGGAATTCAGCGCCATCTCGCTGAACTTGAGTGGATGAATCAGTTGAAGTGACGACTAGAATTTTACAGTGAATTGAAGAAGTGTCGAGGATCATTCATAAACTATGGGAAGTGTAGATATGCTAACACCTTCTCTCCCGACTTTTGTTCTTTCTTCAACATATGATCCTCCTTCTTCACGTACATGGTCACGAACTCGTTCTTTCTCCGCACCACCTACTATCGAAAATGGTATTCCACCTACTACGGCTTCAATCTACAATACTACTCTTCCTCCTACTTCTGTCAATGTAAATCGACCTCATTTATCATTCCCTCCTTATACTGCCTCTCGACAATTGATCAATCTTTTAAATCCACCCAATAACAATGTAAACGACCCACGGATGTTCTCAAATCTTGTTAATCCTCTTTATCCTTTACATCCAACTGATCATCCTCGTCCTTCGGTTTCTGTTCCTGTTCGTGGTCCTTCCGATCCCTACGGTCCCTCTCACCCCGCCCTTGGAACACCTATATTGATTCCTCTTCCGGTACCTCCTTTCGAACCTTATGGTACTTTGACAAATTCAGGTCAAGTTAGTGAACAAGCTCCAGGAGTATTGGAAGAATTAAAAGCTGTACAAGGAACACCTTCGTGAGTTTTCTTTCTTCTTTTTCTTCTCATCTTGAGGAAAGGAAACTTTAAGCTGATCATGTCTTTTTTCGAAAACAGTACGAGACATAAAGGTGAGTTTTGGTTGTTACCCTATGTGTAATTTTTCAAACTGACGGATAGTCTTACCTTGGGTAGAAATGACACAAGGACAAGAGTTTGAAGATACTCCAGGTTTATTTGGACCTTACGATTCTCGTGGGTTTCGTCAACATCCCTCACCCATCGTCCTTCAGCACTTCATCTCCTCGACAAATCTCACATCCCCATGTCAACTACACTTACCCTTGGTTTGTCACCTACCCACATTCCTTTAAATTCTACGAGGGAGGAAAGAGTAAAAAAGATGGATTCCTCGCTGACACTCCCAGAACCCCCTACTCGTCCAGGCACACGCGATCCCACACTTGTCGATTCCACAATCCCTCATCCACCTGCACGATCCAATCACCCATTCGCCTACACGCCTATCAACACTGTCCCTTTCTCCGTCCTTGGTCCACCCAACAATGGGAACGGGATTATCGATGCTACGGCCGCTTTGGCCGAACAGGATCGTATGCGTAATCGGGAAAGTGAGGTTCTCAGTCGAGGGGCTGGGATGAGGGTATCAAGTCAACCACAAGGGCCGCTGGTCGGTGTAGTGGAAGGCGATTTGACACCAGGTAAGACTGGGAGTGCGGTGAGTGCTGGAATGGGAACTTTTGGGAGGGAACCAAGTGTAGAGCCGGTTCCTATTCCTGCGGGTATACCATGGGGTGGACAAGTGAAAGGGGTGCGTGCGCGTCTTTGATCTAATGCCACATCTCTCTCCTGCCCCTTATTCCCTCCTTGCAGCAGACCTCAACTCCTTTCGACCTCACTGACAGTAGTGGAGTACTGTGCGGTTCGTGTTGACTACCTGAACTGATTGGAGTTGGATGCGTTGTTGACCGACAGAGCCCTACGAAAACAGCTAGCTCACCAAGGAAACCTGTCCCTAGTCAAACACCTCGTACTCCTGGTCCAGCCCCAACGCAACCTCTTCCTCCACCCCCCAAAACTCCCTCAGCCCCGGCCCGTCCTCGTACAACCGGCCCTCAAGTTGACACCCAATCTCAGGCCGGTCCTCATGTACATCATCCCCACCCCGAACACCCATTCGATGTCGGTGAAGCAGCACGCAAACAAGCCGAAGCTATGCAAGCTGCTCGTGCAGAAGCTTTAGCTCAATTAGAAGCCGCGACTCGTACTTCACCTCAAGCTCCTGATACTCGTCAAACAGCCATCGGTCAGCTCGTTCCGGAGGGTCTGGGAACAGGACAGAAAGGTCCAAGACAGACATATGAAACTTCTACCAGTGGACCTTCTTTCGGTCATTTGTTACATCAAGATGGACGTCCTATCACAGGCAGGTTTTCTGCTCAACCAGAACCTCCAAATCCCGCTTCTCGTGGTAGTGTTGGAATAGGAGGAGCAGGAGCTTTCTTCAGAATACCTTTTGGAGTTCCATTAGGTTTAGGAGTTCCGAGACCTTTGATGGTCATGAGGTCTGATACGGGTTTAGGAATGGGATTAGGTTTGACACCGCAAGGTGTACAGCAAGAGGCTAGACATATAGGTGAAGTTGCGGACAAAGTGGAATTGGATAGGAAAAGTAGGAGTGCTTTTGTGGAATCGATTGCAGATGTGAGTCAATTGTTCATCTCGTTTATTCTCCTCCCTCACTCTCACTCTCACTCTCACTCATATCCTCTGCTTTATGTGGCATCAAGTGTGTTTCCTTCTGGCAAAGTGTGTTCCTAAATAGCTGTTCCAATACTCGGAAGGGAAGACGTCAGTGAATCTTCCCACGCCATTGCTATGAAAATGATACCCTCGAGACGGAAGAGACATCGCTGATAAGATAGGAAGAAGAACCAGTGAATCCCAATGCTAGATCACCGTCTGTTCCGCCCAAAACAACCGAGCGGGCTATACAAAAAGCGCCTACCCAGGCAGATGAGATAGCGTTTGACCCTGCTCGAGCTAGTAGCCAGATTCTACTCACTCGTCCTTCATCTGGTGTTGTAAGTCTTATTTTCTCTGTCGACAACCTCTTTTCTCCTCTCTCCATTATCTGAGAATCCTTTCACGCTGGACGACTGTCACTCCACATTGCCCACTTTCAATTCTCCGCTGCGTTCATTTTGATCATACTCGCTCATTCTCAGATTCCTGAAGGCTCCAATCAACCCTTGAATATGCCGCATTCCAGAGCTCCTACTACGGGCGCACCTTTACCACATATCTCAGAAGTCCCAACTTATCAACCCGCTCCTCCTACGGGAACAGTGAAATCGGTCCGATTACCATCCGGAGCAAACACCATCATCCCCGCTCCTACCGTCGCATCTACCATCCATGCTCCACAGCCCGACTCTGCGTCTCTCTTACAAGGAGGAGGTTCAGTGATCAACGGTAATCATTCTCCTTACGCACCATCGGTGGCTCCAACAACAACAAGCAATGTACATCGTTTAGTCGCTGAAAGTAAGTTTCACGATGAGACACTTTGTCAATTGTTAGATGCTGCTAGATTGAATTTGATAGGTGACGAAGCGAAGAAAGCTTTGAACCGTGCGGCTAGAGCTAGGGTGATAGAGTTGAAAGATATGCGTGTGAGAGGGGAGATGCCACCTGAACCTGTCATTCCTGATGTGAATGAGAGGGAGAAAAAGTCCAAAAGTAAGCGGAGCAAATCGAGGGATTCACATACACATCGGAAAGTCAGTGGAAGGACGGAGAGAAATGTCTCAGGACGGAAGGCCGAGAATGATTCTCCTCCCCAATGGGCGCAAGAGGTATGTTTATTTCTCTCACATCATCTGTCTTCTATCCTCGTCCATACCGTTTCACTCATATAGTTGTGTCTTTCAAATACCACTTCATCTCGGTGGTCCTCCCATTCTCGCCTTGTCTGAACAGTTCATCGAACAGATTGCGCGACAACCCGAGTTCAGAGCTGATAGAGAGATCATGAATCGTCTTGGAGCGTTCGAATCTCGTTTTTCCGAATTGGAGAAAAGTCAACAACAATTTGCCCCTGATCAAAACGTCCAACAAACTCCTTCAGACGATCCTACCATCCGAGGTGAAATCACTCCTGCCCAGATGCAAGATCCTCTTGGAGATCTAGTCCGTCACCTCATCCTCCATGATCTTTCCGGATCTCCAGGTGAACCAATGATGACGATCCCATCTTACTTAATGGATCAACCAAGAGCTTCTATTCATACCATTCAACCTACCGCTCCACCCACGATCGGTTCCAGAGGACGACAAAGTGAACACCAAGTACAACAATCTATTCAAGGTACTATTCCTCAACCTGGAGTCTCTCAAAATGGGACTGTTCATCAACAAAGTCTACACCAAAGTCAAAGTCAAACTCAAAGTCCTCATACTATCCCTGTCACACATGTTCCTACTACCCCTGGTACACATAATCAATCAACTACACCAGGTACGAATCCTCAAATTAGTGGAAGAGGTATGACACTTAACGCCGATCCTTCTGGTGAACTTTTGACTTGGGGTTCAGATGTTGAATTTCCAGAACCAGGTGAAAGTGTTCCTCCCCCTAGACCTAAGACAGGTATGGCACCACCATCTATTTTCATCCAAGCTCCTACGGATAGTAATATGGGTAAATCCATGGGTGTTAGTGTTACGCCCAGTGCTAGAGGTACAGCTTTACCCGCCCAAGAAATACAAACAACGCCCGGAGGAGTTGATCAAGATGTTGATTCGGATCATCAAACACATAAAACCCATCAGACTCAACAAACTCAGAAAACTCATCATACGGCATTACCAGATCCACTTCAAAGAGATCTTCCACCTGTACCATCTGAAAGTATAAGATCACATCGTTCTTCTCCAGCACAAATGTCCAATGAAGGTTATCCTCCATTACCACCTTCTACAGCACATGACCAAGGGCAATCTATGAAAGATTCTTCTAAAGCTTTTTCTGGTAAAACGGTAGGAGGACAAGGATGGCAAGAAAATACACCTTCAATGACGAGAACTGTACCTATTCAACAATCTCAAATAGGTAAGACGACTTCAGTCGCTAGGACAGTACCACCTGGTATGATGTACATTCCTGGTTTGGCACCACTTGGAGAGGTAATGGGACAAACACATCCTGGTGTAGATCCAATGGGTGGGATGAGTACTGTACCTCAACAAGTAACGGATATGGAAAATCAGATAAATCAACAACAACAAACAAATATTCCTAGAGATTCTCATAATTTCTCTTCTCCAACCTTTCATACAGCCCCACAACCCGGTGAAACGCAACGAGAAGTGACTCAACCTTATCCCCAACAACAATCTCAAATATACACAGCTCAACAACTCAATGAACTCCAACCTCAATCGAATCAACAACCTTCTCAATATCCAATTCAACAAGGTACAATGCCACAAACGTATTTCGTTCCTATGCCAGAACATCCGAAGGAAAAAGATATGATCCATATTTACGATCCTGAACAACCTCATCAGGCTCCTTCTTCAGGTGGAGGTGGAGGGGTCATACCTCCTTGGGATTTGATAACTCAGAGATTATATAGTTGGGCTTTAGTTTGGGAAGATGAAAGTTTTGTTAGAGCTTTGGAAAATGTTAGTTTGGGTAAACAGGTCGAAGAGTTTCCTTTGACGGTTTTCACAATGATGACTTTTAAACGGTAAGTAAAACTCTCCTTTTTAAACCCTTACTTTATCTCTTTTCTCCTGGCGTGTCTCATCTTCCCATTCTTTTTCTTCCTGGACCTGTTATCTGTCTCAATATGGAACTTTTTTCTGTCCGATCGGCATAACCTCAGCGTGAGAAACACAGCTCGCAATATGATTACAATCACCTTCACATTAGTAGGCGGGACTCGCACTTTTGCTCTCAAAGACTCATCAAGTGACCCACATCCATCATGACACTTTACACAACCTGCTTGTCGATGATTGAATACGGTTCCGTTTTCCGGGGTGTACCGTCAGACGCTAATGTACAGATTATTGAGACACAATCTATCCTCCACCCAGCCAAAAAATTGTGACAAGTTGTTCGTCCCTCCCGCCATGGCGGACGCCATCAATAATGCTGTACATGGAGTGAGTGTTCTCTCTTGTGTCTGTACTCTGTTCCATATCTCATTCAAGTCTTTGCCTTGCTGGGAGAGACATGAGTCATACTTGGTCAAATGCATCCCTGGTCAGCCCAGAAATGAAGTCCGGATTGCTATGACATCTCCCATGTACTGTAGAGGTCTTGAAAGAGAAGTCTTCGGGGTCAAAGCTGATTGTAGAAACACTTTACTTTGGCCCAACAGATCCTGGAGGAATTATGGTATCGTAAGTCCTCCTCCTCCTCTCTCTTTCCACCCTCCCTGGGGCTTCACTCCTCCTGTCACCAATCTGCCCTTCATCTCTCTGTTCTCATCCCTACAGTGTATTTACCTCAAGTCTTAAATCCGCGACACGACTCCTCTCACCTGGTCCCATATGTCCCACCTGATTCCGCAAGCATGGTGAAAATCCCTCCTCTGACACACAGCATTCGGCTTCAACGACCCACCAAGAATCATCATTGCCCTTTCAAAACATCGTCAAGAACCCGATCACTGGACCGCACACCGATTCGACCTGACCAACGGTCATTTGACCTCTTACGTCGTCCGTACCCCGCTGGCGGGACAAGCGGCGATGCACGATGGTAGACCTTTCATGTGGTGGCATGCTATACGTCTCGCATGGCCTCAGTATGATATACCTCCTCCTGAGAATATGAGACAGAGGACGGAAGTGTTTGACAGACCTGTAGAGGTAAAAGGGGATAATAGTTTATTGGCTTCGAATATAGCTAGGAATTTACTTTTGTGAGTTCCTTCTAACACCTCTCAATCACCGTCATAACTCTTGTCTCCTCTGTGGTACATTTGCATATTCCCCATCTCACTTTTTGGATAGAAGTATGTCACTAAACTCCAGGGGATATCGTCCGGAAAGACAAACCGACTTGAACAAGATGCGCGAGCTGGTATGGACCGAAGTCAAACGATTGTTGCAGAAGAAACGTACGGGAAGATTAGCATTGGATATGGATTCTTCCGAGCATGTCTACGAATTGTGATCTGGATACCACTAGTTATACTATCTTATACTTTGCTTCCAAACCTGTACTCTTGCTGAAAGAGTGAGACTGTTGGATGGATATGACCCGTATTGAATCTTTGCCTGTAGAAGACGGTATGAATATTCTTTGTTCCTTGCAAGTGTCGAGCCCCTTGTTGAAGTAATCAAAATAAGCTCCCTAGCCAATGGTCCTGCAGGCCTATTTTTCCAACACCCCTTGACAGAGTGGTATTGTTTACGTAATCATCTTGAGCCTCAGTTCTCGGACTGCGCGCCGTTTCTCTTTCCCCTCACTCTACACAGTACTACTTGTCCAAAAGTCCCCAGTGGATATACATTCTTTCTACTCAACCTTCCTATTCCCTTGTGCGTCTCACACATATCTAGAAATAGAGACGATAGTGCGGTTGGAGGTAAAAACCGAATGTTGTCGTAACGAGTAGGATGGCACCGTCCATAACTACCCTTTCGACACAATACGCACTCGTCATCGATGCAGGTTCTTCAGGTTCGAGGTTACAAATATATTCATGGAGAGATCCCGATTTGGAAAGAGCTGAGATATTGAAGGAAGTACAAGAGGCTAGAAAGGGAAGAGGAGGTAGGAAATGGTGGTGGAAGGATGTATGGGTAAAGGGGAAAGGTAAAGGGAAGGGGAAAGGGGAAGGGGAAGAAAAGGTTTGGACAGAGAAAGAAATGGAAAGAAGAGCTTTGAGAAGGTTGGTAAGAGTTGGAAAAGGTGTAGAAGGGGATGGATGGGTGAAAAGGGTTGAACCTGGTGAGTTTTGTTGTTTCTCATATCAAGCTCGTTCCCGTCTTGGTGACGTGTGGACCTGCGCTGTACTTGCAGACGTGAGGTGGATTGTCAGGGTGACAGCCAATCACTTTTCATACGATACCTCTGGTCATCTTAGCAGGTTATTCGCATGTTGGTTTGTACAGTTTTATGTTCGTGATATTTGAAATCGAGATGATAGTAGAGAAGTATATGCTGACTATTAGGTATCTCTTCCATCTCTCCTGAAGATATCCCATCTTACCTCGCTCCTCTAATCACTCACGCCCTTGAACAAATCCCTCCTTCTCAACATCATCGTACACCCATTTATCTCTACGCAACAGCTGGAATGCGTTTACTTTCCGATGACACTCGATCTGCCATTCTGACTTCCGCTTGTGATACAATCCGATCTTCTTCCCCTTTCTCCATTTCTGGACCTTCTTCCGCCGGTCCATGCGGTGAGAACATCAGAGTTATTTCAGGTGAAGAAGAAGGTTTATGGGGATGGGTAGCTGTTAATTATTTAATGGATGGTTTCGGACATGCTCCTCCTTACCCATCCTCCTCCTCTTCTACATTATCATCATCATCAACAACAACAGCCGAAGGAAGTACTATCACAGGACTACTTCCTTTAGCTCCATTAGCAGAACCTCCACCTGATTCATCCGAACAATACGTAACTCCGGTGGATATCAATCATCATTCACCTACATTCGGTTTCCTCGATATGGGTGGTGCTTCAACACAATTAGCTTTCAGTCCAACTTCTTCTGAAGTTTTCAATTCAGGATTTCCAAAAGAACAACTTCGAACTGTTTCTTTAAAACTTTTATCTGGTGAACAAGTCGAATGGTCAGTTTTCGTAGCTTCTTGGTTAGGATTCGGTACGAATAAAGTTCGAGAAAGATATTTAAATTCTTTAATCGAAAATTGGAAATCATCAAACGACATATTAGATCTTTCCATACCTATTCAAGATCCATGTTTACCATCGAATTTATATATACCTTCTTCTGAACCTAATAAATATCCTGGGTTTTTAGGAATAGGTTCTTTTGAAAATTGTTTAAAAGATTTAAAACCTTTATTAGATCATCATGTTCCTTGTCCTACGAATCATTGTTTATTCGCGGGATTACCAACACCTCAAATAGATTTTGAAAGAGAAGATCAAAGAGGTTTTATTGGGATAAGTGAATATTGGTATACCGCTCAACAAGTTTTAGGTTTGGGTGGTATTTGGGATTGGGGAGAATGGGAAAGAGGAATGAATGAATTTTGTTCAAAAGATTGGAATAATATAGAACGTCAGGTCGAACAGGAGAAAGGGTGGTTGGGGAGTCAGGTGAGTTGCGTTTTCTCTCGTCATTCACTTTTCACTTCTTTCTTCTCCTTACGGGATTATCTCCCGAGTTACTATCTCTTATCCCACGGTCCTTTCCTTCATCTTACCTTTGTAACGATGCCTCTTCCTCCCTCTCTATCCATCCTGAACTTGAATAGCCCCCCTCGGAATATGGGCAGCAGTTTGACAGCCTGATATCTTAACCTTGCCGACATCTGTGTGTTGCGGTGTGGTCGATCGATTATCTCACTCTCGTGCCTCTATATCATCTCTCACTCTCGTGCTTCTCTAGCTTTCACCTGGTGGATTATCAGTTCATATATTAATTCCCAGGTCGAACTGTCCCGACTACAAACACAATGTTTCAAAGGAGCTTGGGTTTCAAATGTCTTACATGAAGGTATCGGTATCCCTCGTCTTGTCGACGCAAAAGGGACCGATACAATCACCGGTGGATCCATTGGTGATACAGCCCTCGAAGCTGCTAGAAGAGCAAGAGAGAAAGGATTAGCAAGTAAAAAAAGTCATTTTCAATCAATGGATGAAGTAGATTCTACAACTATAAGTTGGACATTAGGAAAGATGATTATCGAAGCTAGTCAATCTATACAACCTACTTCTCATTGGTATTCATCACCATCACTCCCATTCGATTTATCCATCGTATCTGATAAAATCGATCAAATGGGATATTGGAGTTATCCTTTTTTCTTACTCTTTTTACTCTTTGGTGTATTAGGATTTTCTATATTCAAAAGAAGATTCAAACGTTGTATACCGAATACTAGAAGAGTAAGGAAATCTTCAATTTCAACATCATATGAACCTCTTCAAACTTCAACATACTCATTATCATTCAAAAATTCATTTTGGTCATTATCATCATTATCATTCAAAAATTCTTTATGGCCATTATCGATATCATCAAAAGATTCGATATATACAAAAGAACCTGTTTCTTATTTAGATGATACTTCTGAACCTTTATCTTTATCATCTTTATCAAAACGTAATTCAAAATATCGTTGGTGGTTAATAAAAAGTACCAATTTCATTCGAAGGATACTACCTTTAAATTTCAATAATAATCATAACAATACACGTAATTCTCATTCTGATCATCGTCAACAATCAATATTACCATTAAGACGTACTTCTTTACCAATAAATACCAATTCGAATTATATTCCAACACCTAGATTATCAACACCTACACCTATTCAATCTTTTTCTAATAAAACATCTTCATCACCGACAACAACAACAACTCCAAGTGTATCACCACCAAGAACTAGATCATGGCCTTCTAAAAGTCGTACGAAAGGATTATCAACCATTTCCACTAATACTAGTGGTGGTATTGGTGGATTATCGACGAATACATCATTTACGAATATATCTTCTTTTACAAACACTTCTCTAAACTCAAATCCTTTCACTCCTTCCGCTATCACCAGAGACGGGTTGAATGGGAATATTAATGGTTCTGGTAAAGCAGTTGGAGTTGGAAATGGAAATGGGATGATGAACGGTTGGAATGATCCACCTTTATCAATGTTTGATCCACATACTCCACCACCAAGAGAATGGGAAAAGTGTAAAGAAAGTGAATGGGATATAACAGATGAAGAAAATTTAGAAACATTAGGAACTTTAACTCCTAATGCCGCACCTGTCTTTGGTTCTTCAACAGGTTTAGCAGCTATAACGAATTTTGATAATCATTCTGCTTTATCAAGGAATTCAAGTAGGATGAATCTTGGTGAACTAGCTGGAGTTGGGGTTTTAGCACAGAGGAACGCTAGTAGGTCTACAACACCTTTAGAGTTTGAATCTGCCTAACTTGTTTTTTTTTGGTGTAATGAGGGACCGGATACTGGAAGATGGAAGATGGAAGATGGAGCAACTGAGAGAAACAAAAATATAGGGAAACAGGGATACAGGGGCACAGGGATACAGGGATACAGGGATACAGGGGTAAAAGCCAACACATAATATAATCAAGACTCATATGGACACTCAAAAGAATACTTTACCACACATTGTAAATCAACATTATTGCCAATGTACTATCGATGCATCAATTTCTCATCTTTTATCTTCTCTTCAATCTAACACGCAACTCGAGCAGATGCAATCAATCACTTTCCATCCTCTCATCCTAAACTGTCCTCTTCATACTTTGATACATTCTTATTCTGACGATACGCTCTGCTCAATGCCGACTCTCTCTCTCTCTCTTCAAGCATCTGTGAGTTAGCAACCTACATCATGCGTGCCACGGCCAATACTTAGGAGGACGTAGCTTAATTCGGACGAAGCACAGCAGACGGAGCTAAGAAGGATGGTAGAGTAGGAAGAAAGAAACATCACTGACAATAAGAATTACCAGCTTGAGCATAATTCATAGCGCTCAATTCATCCTCTGTGAATTTGTCCTGATACTTTTCATGTGTGCGTTTGAAATTTGCAACGCATCTAAAGCGTCAATTTCATTCAATTTCCATACTTAGAAGCATCACGCTTTAGGTAGAGTAAACGAAAACCCTGAGGTAATGCGCGCCGTGCGGGATGTCAGTCATCGGCGAGGGGGTGCGTGTAGGGGGATTAGATGCACGACACGTGAAAAGGCTGAAGCGGATCATACATGAACAAATGAGATGAAATGAGATGATTGAAGAGGATGAGGGTACTAGGATATGAGCCACAACAACCCCACTCACTCTCGAATAGTCGTAGAAATAGGAGGAGGTTCGGATACTCTCGGTGCGAGTACCTCCGCTAAAAGTTTGGCTATCTCATCAACAACCTGTCATATCTCATCAGAGACTAAACACTCACGCATAAACTTGGGGACCGTATATGGGAAAGCGTCAACGCTGTCTTATCAGCATATATGAGAAAGTATAATGATAAAGCGCTTACAGAGCCGTGGCACCCAATACTGCCCCGTGTAGTTGCACAAGTTTAGCTTGATATTCCGGATTCACTTGACCTGGTGGACCACGACGTTTAGGTAAAGAGGACGATTTGATCTCCCGGGTGAAGCGATCTTTGAGAACTACCACCATGGGTCTTTGAGAGACACGAAGGAAGCCACTGAGGGTGCTGGACGTGAGTATTGCGTTTGCAGAGTGTTTATACACAGTGACCTGCACTGCAGGAGAATGGGGAATGAAGAAGGTGGGCCATTTTACGCGACGAGAGATCTCAGAAGACACTTGAGGGGATGTAGTGAAGAGTAGGGGGGAAAGATAATGAGATATTGAAGGGAGGAAGACATTGGAAGACTCACGTAGAGGCCATCTCTCTCACTTCCTGCGTAGTATCCCTCAGACACATACTAGCTACCTCCAAACACTTCGCCTTGCAAGTTTCCGACAATAGGGATAAGTTACGGAAATAGAAAAGGGACAAGATGGGCATGGCGTTGATACGTGTTCTCCATGACTGTGGGTCAGTCAAAGGCTGCAGACGGGCAGTCGGGCGGAGGGATACGCAGGGGTACTGGGAGGGATAGGGGCGGATGATTGGGAGAGAGGTTGAGAACACGGCCCAATCGAAAAACGCAGACACTCACTGTAGACGTTTGCATTATATCGATCAAACTCGCCATGAGCGGTTCAATCAAATCCAAACTCGGTGTGATACTCGTGATCATTCCCAATAATCTAGTTGCGCATCTCTGCAAATCGGGATTATCATTCAAGTCTCTCAATTCGAAGATCTCAGGGCTACACATCAGGTGTTATCCATAATATAACTGAAGACTTACAGGAGGGGGATGATGTATGGGAACACTGCCGCTGCATGGACATCGAGAAGTTCGGTAGTGAGCCACATGAGAACTGTTCATCAGTCACGCCCGAACTCTCGCATACTCATTCTTCACCCATTGCAAGGAGGCAGTTTGAGAGAGAAAGGATCAAGGTGAAGCACATCACATGAGTACCCATTGCAAGGGAGCTGTCAGAGAAAGAAGGTGTAAAGGTGAAGTACATCAAATGAGTACCCATTACAAGGAGGCAGTATGAGAGAGAGAGAGGAGAAAGGTGAAGTACATCATATGAGAACCTGTTGCAAGGCAGCAGCATAATAAAGAAAATGGTAAGGCCAGGTAAGTCATATGAGTCCCCGTTGCAAGACAACAATTTCAAAGAGAAGGTGAAAGGGGTGGGGTGAAGAAGCTGAGTGGATGAAGATAAGAGAAATATGGAAAAACGACTCACTAGTCAAAGCCGAAGTGTCATGTGTCGATAACACAGCTTGAGGTCCATGAGGTCGTTCAAGTTTCCATTTCGGTAAAGAATCCATAATCTCTCTCAATTGTGGCTCGAATCGACCACTCTTAATCTGCATGATATCTTTTTCGTACCCCGGATCACCGAGGACGTCATCGACAAACGTTTTGACGGATGGGTATGAAGGGTGGAACTGAATGTCAGTCGTATCCTTGCGCATCAATATGATATCTGACCTTGTATTGATCCACTCCGTTGAGGACGGAAGCCATCAATGTTCGGACCTAAGCATCAGCGGTTTGTCATAATGGGTGGAAATGGTAACAGCTTACATCAGCGTAGGGACAAGAGACTGAGCGGAAGTATAGGTCAATAAAGTCGTCGGACCATGCGTTGAAGCGCCATGTGAAGCAACGGAGTAGCGAGCGAACAAGATTGACACGTCGGGTCACTATACGGTCAGCACGGAAAGATGTTATGTGGGTGAAGCTTACGATCAAAGGCAGATCCACTGGCAAAATCGGCCGATAGGGCGGTGTTGATACAGAAATCGACCAGAGGTTTATGTCTCCGTGGGTCTTTGTCATTCAAGACGTATTCGATTGATGAATCCCAGCATCTATGCCATTAGCACCTTACGTCGCACTCGTGAATCCGTCTTCACTTGAAAGGAGCGTGAGGGTGAGCAGTGAGGGGTTAGGTGATCTTTTGAGTGCGTGCGAACGGCCAGCGAAGATATCACCCGTTGAGAAAGGTACACGATGAAATGATTCAACGAAGGTGGAAAAGAGATTAGAGGACAAATGAAAACCCACTTGACAGTATCATGCCTGATCATCCCATACAATTCACGCAAACGAGGAGTGAGCCATTCCCAGAACTCCGCCCTCTCTTTCCCTGTCCATTCCTCTAATCCTCTCAAGAAACCAGCAAGGAATTCCCACATGGCTCGGACCTTATGCCGATCGTACACTTTTGTCCGATCCATCTCTTCAGCCAGCCCTCGATGATCGGACGGATACTATGGAAGAGGCTGATACCGACTATTTGGGCAATGCAAAGTACGAAGTCTATGTGAGTCGAGGAAGGGTATTTGCGATTATCTTCTTGAGCCCAATAGTCGGCGACCTGAGAGTCAGTCTGCTGTGGTCTTGACTACAACACCAACCCCCCCCCCGGGCTGCTCCGCATCAAGCCCGTTTGTACCCTCACATGTGATTAGGTTTGCGAGCGAAGTATCGATGGTCTCATAGCCGAGAAGCAAATGATTGCCCGATGACGTCCCAGCGGGACAGCTGGGAGAAGAAGAGAGTCGCAGGGGTCGGAAAACACATATCACAATCTATGAATGAATGAAAAGAGAGAAGACTCACACTCTGCCATAAACCCGGTTTGTTGACAATCTCATTGACCACTTCCAATGCTTCTTTACTCGACGGATCTATTATCCAACTCTGTTCCTCCCAACCATTCAGCCTGACTACCTCCATAGTTTTTCCCCAGACGAACCAGCCTGTAGTGGTCCGATCTTGTAGCTGAGCCTGGGTTGGGTCTTCCGGCAGAGGCTCGCGGAAAGAAGAGAGGTATCGTTTAGAAAACTCTTCAGATGTGTCGGTGAGCTCGATGGTTTTGGAGAGAGCATCTAGAGGTTCTTGCAAAAGGAGCTGTTTGGGTGTAGGGCAGAGTGAACGGAGAGCTAGGGAGAAGAGGAGACGTGTAGTACCGCTAACCTGTCAGACTTGTCCCTCAGAACTTTGAAGGCAGGCTTCACGACCCGTCCTCAATAAGGGGCATCTTTTATCCTCATTGCCCACCTATTATTAAAGACTGAGAGGAGATACGGAAATTATTTGATGCCTGATCTGAGAGGATTTGCGGCAGTTCGCTCGATATGTGACATCAGAGTGTTCATGGACAATCGTGACGGGGAAGAATGAACGAAGAGGAAAGTGGAAGATGAAGCGAAGTAGGAAAGAGTGAATGAGATAAATGGTATAGATCACTCACAAAAATCCATAATCTCTTATTCTCGGATGAGGGTTCATTACACCCTCCATGAAATACCTTGTCAATCTCACATCCACAGGCTTGTCTTTTCTCGACATGGCCAATAAAAATCTTCCACCTTGCAACGCATATTTCCAATTGAGAGTTGGATCTTTGATGATTTCCAACACCCTATCTGTGAATTTATCCACTTGTTCATCTTGTTCCTTGTCTACTTCTATCAAAGCTTTCTTGACTTTTTCGACCGTCTCTTCATTTGGTTTATGATCACCTTCGAACAGACTGACTAATTCGTCTGCAGCTTTGTCCATGGCTTCTGTATTCACGTCTAATCGTATGGAAGAAGGTTCTTTCATCCTCACTATGAGCTCATCCGTCGCTTTGGATACGAGAGCTTGGACTGAAGTTTTATTCTCATGATGAGCCTGGAGGAGATATTCAGCAAGTCGAGGAAGGTCTTTCCAATCTCTTCCAATTCGAGATATACCAACTATGTTGTATCGTAATACGTATAGAGCACCTTTCATCGTATCGGGATCGGTTCCTGGTTTCAAAGCGTCGAATAAAGCTGGGAAACACAACGCCCAACAACCTCGATATACACGTGTGATAGAATCTAATTGACTTTGAGCAGATCTACGGATCCTGACGAATGGTGAGAGACAGAATGCGAGCATACAGCGGATTAACCTGTCGTCGAGCTCTGATCGTCGACGCCAGTATGTCAGACTGGCCAAACGGTTCTGATGATGCACAATGGCTGCCTTGACATGGACAGTACGATGATGTTTACGTTGGGATTCGAAGAGTCGTTTTAATGCGACAAGGGTGGAGTAGGCGGTCTGTGAAGTGGAATAGTACTTTGAACGCATACCGTATGCTGTGAGATAGTTGCCCAGTGTAGTCACGATTGCTCGGGTGGTCTCGACGGATGAATCCGAGTCTCCGGCGTTCTGTAAGGCTGATGCCACACGGAAGAGCATCTCACCGATTCGAGTACGCCAAGCAAGGGCTTTTTGGAATTGGGGGTCGTCAGGGTCAGAGAGAACATGACCGGCTTTGAAGGGTTTAGGGACGGTGGTAAGTTCTGACGGCAGATAACTGATAGTCAGCGAGAAGAAAACAAGTCCAGGTCGCTCACCTTTCCACAGGAAGTCCGCCGGTCTTCATGTCTTGATGCTCGGCCACGAAAGTAGAGGAGCCTCGTAACACCCTGTCGACGACGCTAATGGCACGGCAGAAATCGTTCGTCCATACTTTATCTCCCAGTCCGTTCTGCTTAGACAGCTCGTCGAGTCGTTCGGCAGCTTCATCAGCGATGGCCATGATGTCGAATGCCATTAGCACATCAGAGGCCGATGGAACTCGCCAGGACAATTGAACTTCAACGGCACGATAGAGTTTGCCCCAGTATTGAGTGTGATTGAGGTTGTAGTCTGAAAGTAAGCATACTCCTCTCACACAAATGCGTGGCATAATATTGCTGAAAGACAATCGACCACGGATCATATATGACAAGATGATGAAAGGTGTCACGCACCATCGCTCTGCACTTCGTCTCTGTTGAGCATACCCACTTCCTCAGTCTTGATTGCGGTCAAACAGATCATGCACGATTCGATGAGTTTGCCAGTCCAACTGTACCCTCTCTCGGAAAAGGTCGATTGGACCATTGCCCTGAGCAATTCGAGAATCTGTGAGCGATAGGCAGGGTCGGACAGCTGAAGGTCAGCCTACTACCAATTTTACCCTCAGGAAAGCTCGGAGAGGTTTACCAGACGTCACCAGGGCGTAGGTTTCGGGATAGACAGGGCGGCGGTATTCGGAGTAGGTGACAGACAGGGGAGCAGAGCGGATGAAAGGGCAGATGAACAGTACTCACCTCGATATGTCCCGGTATCAACAACCCACATAAAATCGCTTGCCACCAATGCAATGCTGCATCGGACGGCAGTGGGATGCTCGTGGTTGTAGTTCTCATTGAACTCGCACCGCCCTTCAACTCATTGATGATCCTCGTATGACACATCGGTAAGAACTTGTCCATTGTCTTTTTCGCGTCGATAGCAGCGAGATTCCTCACCAAGTCTCCCACGGCGCCAACAGCGTTCGGTCGACAAGTAGTTGATGCGTACTCAAAGATCTGCTCTAAGGCCGCATCGAAAAGTTTGGGAGACAGAGCTCCAAAGACGTTTCCACAAGTATGAAGCACACTCTGTATGACGACTTCTTCCAACTTGCCACCGGCTCTTCCAGAACTTCCTCCTTCCTCGGGCAGATTAGAGAACAACAATAACACACGACCGATGAACTCGGGTACCCAATCTCTGAACGCGGCAGTGGCCATTCTTATCCTCTCGTCCACATCATCCGGACTAAGATCTTCGATTTCGAAGCTCGCAGGATCATCAGGGTCGTCTTCAGTCTTGATCATCTCAACCTTTCTCAGCGCTCGGACACCAGGGGTGACCTTTTCGTACTCTTCTCTCTCGACCTCGGAGATGTCACCCACGCATATGAAATCGACGATGGAGGAGATGGCCATGCAGGCTAAGGTGGTTTTGGAGGGGTCATTGAGATCGATACCGGGAAGAAGGAGAGTGAAAATGTCGGCAACGAACATACCTCCCATGCGCCAGAGCTGGCGGGCGGAGAAGGGTTGTGAGAGGGCAGCGAGAGCGTAGGTGACGGCGGTGGTACGGTGGGTTTCTTCTAAGCCCTGGAGGGAGGGAGTGGCTCTTTCCATCAAAGCCGGCATGATGAGATCAGGTTCGAGAACGGCGAGTTTCTTGAGGGCTGATACGGCAGGTCCTGCAGAGCGGTTGTCCTGAGCATGTAAGCTTGCTTCCCAGCTGGTAAATGGACAGAGATCGTGATAGACAAAGTGAAGGCTTTCCATACCCACCGAACTAAATGGCAGCAGGGCTAATTTAACACGAGGGTACGAGACAAAAAGCAGGCCATCGACTCACCTTGTCAAACATGGCACTGAGAGCTAGTGGTCGCAAGCATAGCACAAACTCCCTCTTGATCGTCGATGTCAACCTCCATTCCTGGGGAGTTTTGCAATTTGGCGCTTGTTCGTTCTTCCATCTCTCTAGGAAGTTACCAGCCAAATGGGTGAGGAAGGCATTCAAGAATGCCGACCAATCACCCGAGTTGCTCGGATGGAAATACTGTCCTCGTCAGTATGACCATGTGAGAACGAGATGAACATACCGATTCGCAACTGGTCAGCAAGCTCCGCAGATGATCCAAAGCCTTGCTTCCTCCGAGATATCGTCTCTCCGCTTCACTCTTCTGCCCCGCGACAGCGAGACTGTCCGAGCTGTTGGTTTTCTGAAGCTTGAGACCATTTTGTAGCCTCGAGATGGCGGAGGGGACGGGAAGAGGTGTCGATGTTCCTGATATGTCGGTACCGGAAGGAGGCAGTAGGGGAGCATCTTCAGAGATACTGTAAATGATTGTCTCCGCTAAGGATTGGACTCGGTCAATGGGCTTTTTGGCGTCAAGGATCTTTCGACTTGTACGTTGATCGGCTTGGGTGATGGACATTGCGTTCTGAGAAGCTAAAGCGCCGCCCACAGGGACATCTAATCATCAATACCAATTGCAATACACAGACACAACATCCTGATGACACGGGCAGGAGCAAGGGACGGGAGAACGAGTTCGAGAGATGAACATGGATCTTAAACTTACTCAGAGATCGCAAGCATTTACTCATCAAGAACTCAAATTCCCTTTCTGTGAAAATTCCAATGTCTTTCCTGATTCCCGGCCAGTTGGGGTCGGCCATGTTGATTTCCGGAGGCAGCAAACTCTCTTTGGCGTAGTAGTCCAAGCCATCGTCATCTTCCACGATCTCACCAGCGACATCCAGCAATCTAGCCTTGTGGCTTCTGAGGATACGATTGTGATTGGGACTGTTGGCTTCCTCTTCGGGGGTGTTGAATATACCGCGGGGTATACGTTCGATGAAGGAAGGATCCGAGCGACCGGGATCTACGTGGTTGATAGCAAGCTGTCCCATGAGGTCGGAAGCCTGATCATCCCACAGACCGGAGTTGAAACCCTGCCACAGGCGAAATACTAATTTATCAGCCACGGCTCATGTAGATACGAGCAATGAATGACCTTCAGTGCAATAAAAAAAAACACAAAGACTCACTGAGAGGTAGCCACTTCTGGCAGTGTGTGATGGGTAGGAAATGCACAAGGAAAGCTTGTGTGGCAAGAATGGAGTCCATGTCTGGCTCCAAAGTTGGTAAGATCACTTCGAGCATCTCGTCTACATCGCCAGGGTGGAAAAAGCGTTGTGCGCTTTCAGCTACGTTCAAGAACATCGTTGAGAGGTTTGGAGAGTGACGTTTGAGTTTGTTAGGATGGGGAAAGAGCTCCTGGTACAGAGCATCATAGAGAGGACGCCATGGAATGCGAAAATCGTAGATGTTGAGGTTCCGGTCACTGATTGATCAGCTGATTGCACGGTCGAAATGAAGGGTAACGGCGATCATTGATAAGATTAAGGAAGGTGTAGTGAGAATGTGTGTCACGTACCCGAGGAAGTTCGTAACTTGGTTGCCCACATCCTCCAAGATTGCAGATGGTACAGTAGGTACGACTGCTCATCAGTGTCCATAGGAGGGTGGAGTGTGAGACTTACACAGTATTTCCCAGTAAAGGAAAAGAAGCTTGATCTTCATTTGTTTCTTCATGGGATAACCCATGCTCAACCAGCTACAAGCATCAGCGGCCGATCAATCTCGCAGGTGGGTCGTTATCAAACAGGGCAGTTGAGTGAGATGATGTTTGAAGAGAAATGAAATGAGATTAAATTGTAAGCAATCTCACGAGTTCAAAGCCGCGTCCCATACACGGAATCCGTGTCCCCATTCTCTGGCCTTGATACACTCGATGATCTTCGTACATATGACCTCAAGCCGGTCGTCCATCTCCGCCAAGGTCTCGACCTCGTAAGGCAGAGACAGGGGCAGACCGAGGCATGACAATCGAGGATCATCATCCTGCGTTCCGTCGGCATTTGTTGGCGGGTTACAGGGAAGGATCCAATCGTCGAGGTCCATAGAAGGCATTTCTTGCAGTGCGTGTGGAGCATCGGGACGTTCGGGTTGTACAATTACGCCAGCATCGCAAAGACGAGCAGAATTGGAGAATGCAGGATGCCAGCACCATTGACGTGGTTTAGGCGGACGCATGACAAGGAGTGTTGCGCACGGTTCAGATAGAGGAGCAGTGATGAGAAGGTAGATGATAGATGATGAATGAGGAGTAAAGGATAAACTGTATCAGCAAAATTCTCCGTAGTGGGAACAAGATACTGGGAAGAGATGATAGATTGATGAAGAATGAAATGAAAAGGACGATGAAAGATGATAAGAGGGCTGACCAACCTGGATGGTTTTAAGTGACAAAGCGTCCCCATCCCCAATGCGCCTTGGTTCGCCTAGACGATTGGGCACGGCTGATGGCCAAGCGCTACCCATTGGCCAGATGTCGTCCTCACTGTCGGCTGCAAGGATCAGCGAGATCTTCCCCCCAATATTCTCGAGCACAGGGTGACATGAGCCGAATCACGAGTACATGAAGACATGAGGTGGGCCACAGGAAGGTGGGCCACAGGAAGGTGATAATCATTCTTCAGTCCGCCATACGAAGTTTTAATCTCGGGTGGGTCGCCGTAGCTACGGGAGAAGCAAGATATTGGGGATGTCTTTGCTGAAGGCAATGAAAGCAGATGTGTGTGTGTATGAGAGTAGGGGCGTAGTAACGAGGAGGGAGGGAATTCGAAAAAGGGGTCAGAGGAACAAGGGAAGAGATGACTGACATTCCAATAACTCTTCTTCAAGCTTTGCGATCTCTGCTTCGATATCAAAATCTTCTTCGTCCCCTTCTTCGTATTCTTCCTCGTAGTACTGCTCTTCAGGTGGAGTCTCGAATGTTGGATGTGAGATAGCGGATTTGATAAAAGCGGGATCTAGGATCATATCAGTGATCGACTGAGAGACTAAGGGAAATGTAATGAGACTGATGGGGGGGAACATGAGGCAAGAAGGAAGATCGGAGATAGATAGAAGGAGTAGAGATATGAGAGTCGCTTACGAATCGCACGATGGGGCAAGACAGGATTGGTATGCGTCTGCGTGTGCGTCGCCGACATGCGTTCGATCTGACAACCCTCGACGCTCTATGGACCTTGATGAGCCTGTCAATTGAGAAGGCCCCTCTCTTGAGGGTTTATCAGTACCAGAGGTAAGAGATAGAGAGAGAAAGTATACACCGTAAGAAGACTCTTGTAGGTGTGAGTGTTTCGAGTGGGTGGGGTAGAGAGGAATGGAACGTACAGTACAGCTTGATCCTTCTTTGTCTGAGAGCGGAGTAGTGGACGCTCGCGTGGCATCGGACATCGGTTCAAACTCCGCCTCATTGCCACAAGTGACGTGTCATTTCACCAACCTAGGAGTGATACTGTAAACCTTTGGTCGAATTTCTGCTTTTCCATCATCTGCCTACCTGTTTTTTGAGATATCTTGACCCATCTGCTACTTCTCACACACAACCCACAGCTGTAGTATAGCTGAAATAGTCGTATCCTTACCTTTTCTTCTCATATTTGATAATTTTCACCGACCCATATCGCCATGCTCGTCCTTGCCGAGACGGCCATCGGCTTCGTCGTCTTCAAACTCAGCTCGGACGCTAAGATTGATTCCAAAGATTTGTGGAAAGAATTTGAGACCCCAGAGGGTGCCAACAAGACGTGAGTGTATATCGCTTACTCTAGTATCAAAGGAGTGGCCCATAAGATCAACACTGATGTCCAGGCTCAAAGTTCAAGCTATTCAACGCTTCACATCAACCGCTTCTGCCGTAGAAGACTTATCAGCCGTTCAAGATGGTCGACTCACAGACACACTTTCAAAATTCCTTTTGGATGCTACAGGTGGAGCCGGTGAGGCAGATGGAGAGAAGAAGAAAAAGAAGAAGAAACTGGAAGAGATGTTAGTCGTATCTGATCCTAAATTAGGTCAGTCATCTTCTCTTTTCTGCCTACACCTGATCTTTGACAGCTTTACACCACGCATGATTCATAGGCTAATCCATAGGCTCAACGATCAATAAAACCCTTTCCATACCAGTTCTTTCCGATTCCACCACTCAAGATCTATACCGTGGTATCCGGCAACAACTCGCCTCACTCCTCGGAGGCGTGGAGCAGAAAGATCTCAATACCATGTCCTTAGGTCTTGGACACTCTTTGAGCAGGTTCAAGCTCAAATTCTCCACTGATAAGGTGGATACTATGGTTATACAGGCTATCGCGCTCCTTGACGATCTTGACAAGGAGATCAATATATATTCTATGCGTGTAAAGGTTAGCAGAGACTGATTGTGGGTCAGGGCGATGCTAACGTGCAGGAATGGTATGGATGGCATTTCCCGGAGATGGGAAAGATCATTGTTGATAATCTTGCATACGCTAGGGTCGTCAAAGCCATGGGTCAGTAACGTCTTCTATTCACCACTTGATTTGACTCTCGCTTCTCCTCTGCATCACTAAAACACCCTGTACGACTAGGCGAGTAGTATCCACTCCTTCAATCATATCATGATGCCTTCTGCCAAGCCACTTTGATATGGCTGCCATGCTAACTTCTCAGGCTTCCGTACAGAAGCCGCCACCACTTCTTTCGAACTGATCCTTCCTGAAGAACTCGAAGCTACCCTCAAAGCCGCCGCCGAACTGTCCATGGGTACCGAAATCTCCGAATCTGACCTGGCGCATATCCACTCCCTCTGCGATCAAGTCATCTCCATTACCGAATACCGTACACAATTATCAGAATACCTCCGTAATCGGATGCAGGCCATTGCGCCAAATCTGACCGCGCTCGTGGGTGAATTGGTAGGAGCCAGGTTAATCAGCCACGCTGGTAGTTTGATGAACCTTGCCAAACATCCCGCATCCACAGTACAAATTCTGGGTGCAGAAAAAGCTTTGTTCAGAGCTTTAAAGACAAAACATGATACACCAAAGTATGGTTTGATATATCATGTGAGTGACCATCTCTCCCCTTCCTATTCTTCCAACTCTCAAAACATGACAGTCATATGGTCTTTATGATACCTCGAAAATGAACACTTCTGACAGATAGGCATCCCTAGTCGGTCAAGCTCCTCAGAAATTGAAAGGGAAAATGGCACGTATGGTAGCTACCAAAGCCGCTCTTTCAATCCGTGTCGACGCTCTTCCGATGCGGATTCACGTTCAGACCCTCAAGCGGCAGAAGTGGGAATTACCAATCGTGTCAAATTAGAATCTCGTCTTCGAGCACTTGAACATCGTGCTGGTATTCAGGGCGTACGCAAGACGACGGTTGGTAATACAGCAAGACAACAACCGAAGTTGAATTAACGGGAAGTACACCGAAATACAATACTGCAACTGATAATGTACCTTTGCAAAATGGTTCGGGATTGTTACCTACTCAACCGTTGGTTCCGAAGGTAGAGGAGGTGATCACTGCTGTCAAAGAAGAGAAGAAGGAGAAGAAAGAAAAGAAAGAAAAGAAGGAGAAACGGAAATCTGAGATTGGAGCGGATACTACGATGGAGGTAGATGGTGATGAGAGTAAGGTAGGGGAAACGAAAGAGGAGAAAAGGGCGAGGAAAGAAGCTAAAAGAGCTGTGAGTGGTGGTTTGTTTTACTCTGTCTATTTGATGGTACACGAGAATCACTGTATGACTTTCATTCCGATTCATGTGTTTGAGACCCGTGACAGTGATATGAATATAGAGGGTTTGTGCTAATGCGAATAGGCAAAAGCAGCCAAGAAAGAAACAGACGTATCATCGACATCCATCATCCCCTTCAATCAAAGTAACGGAGAGGAGAAAGAAAAGAAATCAAAGAAACGTAGAGCGGAATCAGATGCTAATGCTTTGGTTTTCAATCAAGAGGAAGATGGGGAGAAGAAGAAGAAAAAGAAGAAGAGAGAGTCGGTGGCTTGATGTATATCTCTCACATGATGTTCTTTGGTAGACGAAGATGGTGTGGATCTTGATCCATCTTTATCCAACCGGACGCGCACCAGTGGGATGACAGAGTGGAGGGTTGGACCGTGATCACAATGAGTGTATAACTGCTGATGCTGGGGAAGAAATACACTGGATTAGTGGGAGAAACGAAAAAGGACATATCTCGACAAACGATCAGGTTAGTAGGATGAACCAGGGGGGTAGGGATCAGCACAGGAGGGTGATGGGGTGAACCAGGTGTATGGACAAGATCTGTATGCATACATTTTCCGATTTCAAACAGTCCAGCTACATTACATATTGTTCATACTTCTCCACTCCACTGTTCTCTGTAGCACTTATACACCTTAAATACTTCTCATCTAATTCGGACTAAGACAATACTAACATGAATATACGAATCATATTTTCTTTCAATACTAGAGAACATATTTTTAGTTTCAATCTTCATACGAACCAGGTATCCTTCCTCTTCCTTGCCCTTCTTGATCTCTACGAGTCGGATTGGGATCTGTTGAGGACGGATCAGATCGGGTTATACCGGTGAAATAATGCATGAAATTAGATACGTCTCCCTCCGGGTCTTCAGGTCGAGGGGTGTGATGTGAGGGGGAGGGCGAGATACCTAAGAGAGTCAAGAGATCGGGTGATTGTTCTGAATCGGGTGGGTGGATCGTATTTGGTGGGTGGGTTAGATTGGGTGTTTGTCCTAAATTGGGACGGTAAGTAGGATCGGATGATTCTTCCGAATTTGGCGGGTGTATATTTGGAAGAGGATGTGTAGATGAAAAAGGTTGGGTTGAAGCCCTAGGAACGGAAGAATGTGGTGGAGGGTGGGATGGAGTGCCAGAAGTGAGAGAATTTGTCGGAGGATAAGATGAATTAGATGTATTGGGAAGTATACGTGTGGAAGCGGAAGGGACTGAAAGTAGAGCAGCAGTAGAAGTAGAAGTAGAATTGGGTGGGACAAAAGTTGTAGAAGTTTCCACATTATTCGATGATGTTGGGGGTAACGGAGGATCAGGTCGTTCTCTTATGGACGGAGTGACAGGTGGTGTCCCACCTGAAAAAGCTCTTGTAGGTTGAGGGTGAGGAAGATGTATGATGAGTTTTATCAAGTGTTGGAATGGGAGGGAAAATATGAGTGGAGGATCGTTTATTTGAGATTGTGTAGGAGCTGGAGAGAATGCTTGAGGGACTGAGAATTAACATAATTTCCACATTGCACGATTTGACTTGGGACGCTATTCATATCGTGCGTTTGACCTTTCTCCAATATGTGAGAATGCATTAGCTAGGTGTTGAGGGGATATACAGAGACAGAAGTCCACCGATCCACCGAACGTGCCACGGGATCGAGAGAGTGCATAGAGTAATCGAGAGAGTGGATAGAGTCAAACAAATGGAAATATTGCAACGATGTGGAGTGTACGGAGGTTGTAGAGCATTGGGAGAGAGAACAGAGGTCTGCAGGATAAACACGGGAGTGGGAGTGAGAGTGGTAGAAGAGGTTAAAAAGAATTTTATTCGAATAAGAATGACTCACCATGTTCATCAAACAACTCACTTTCACCTTCTTCATTCAACCACATTTCTTCATCACCCACATCAAACCATTTATCTTTTCGAATTTTACGTCTCCTAAGACTTTCCTTACTTTCTTTTGGTATATCCGGAGGAAGGAGTAGATCGTCATACGGTAGTTGATCAGATTTAAGGGTGGTTTCATTATTCACTATGTATAATGTTACTAGAGCTATGATTCGTATGATGTATATGAGAATGTCGAGGAGGAGTATACGAGTGAGGGATGTTGAACCAGCTGAATGTTAACTGATTTCTTCGTGCGGGTGGACCAATCAGCTAAGGGTGTAAGACATTAGAGTTTCGTTCCAGGCTGGGTTTCACATTGTTTCCACTAAACGAGGAAGATCTCCGTGAGGTAATGGAATGAAGGTAACTTGTGACTTGAAAGATAGATAGAATCTCGTGAGATCATTCAGCATCGACGGGAAGAAGGTTGGAAAGAAGTGGTAAGAGAAGGGAAGGGCAGAGAAATGATTCTTCACTGGATCAAAGAGATGAGTGAAGATGATGTGATTCAACATTGGTGATAAAACTCCAGTGCCCAGTGAGAGACGTATAGAACGAAAGGTGTGAAAATGCATTGGAGGAAGATAGAGACCCACCCTGTCCTACAAAATCAATGATCAAACTTTTACCCGCCTGAGGTCCATTGATGAGATGCCAAACCAAAGCTGTAACGTTCACCCAAGTGAGTAAAATGACCGAACCTAGTAAAGAATGTTTAGGAGGTGAACCGTCGCCTAATGAAGCTGTCAGACGGATCGATACTAATGTACGGAGTGCGAGAAGGAGGAAAGAAGGGGAGTAAAGGTGTTGAAGGACCATGAGGGTTTGAGCAGTGGAAGTGAGCTACAAATCAGTGACGTTCGCTTCATATCGGTCCTACGTTTACTATAGAACAATGTGACTTCCAGCGCAGTCGAAGCTCGAGATTTGTACTCAACTGGACGTGGAATTGGACTGGCTGGAAGGGGGCTTAAGGGGGAAGAAGGGGGGGGGACTTGGAGGACTCACAGTAGAGACGGCATGTCGCCGTTGTGGGGAGTAGACCATATGTCTCTTTGTTTTCGTCCCTTTTATTTACTTATCTATCGTTTAGAATACTCTATGATCATCTCTTCTCCAAGTCTCTGAGCTCGATGAGTGTGGTCCAAGGTGATATACAGTGAGGGATAGATGAAAGATGTGTAGGTACTTGGCATATTTGGGGTAATTTTGAACCAACTCTGCTTGCACTTTTTCCCTTTCCTCTCACGCGTTTTTCCCTTTTTCTGCTTCATCTTTCTCCCCTTTTCCCTCATCTTCTTCATCTTGTTCACATGTCCATCTAGTATCACATCTCAGTTTCATGCTCTTCATACCATCGTCTCACGATATAATGTTCACAATTCAACCCAATCTGCGATACCCGAATTGAGTCGGAACACTTTCAAAATGACCCTTCCTCCCCCGGAGGCTGGTCCTTCTCGTCCATCGCGTTTTTTCCCGAAACCGTTCAACATAGCTCAATACCAACCTCCCCATATCCCATTCTCTTCCCCTGCACCTCGTTCGTCAACCCTTATCAGACCGTCAGCTCCTCCTCCAGCACGTTTCTCATCACCTGCAATACTACCACAACGTTTTCGATCCGTCTCGGTCTTTTCCAACAATGACGATGTCGAATTAGGTCGTCAACGACATGCCTCCGTTCAACGTCTTCGAACTACATGGGAACAATTGTATGATAAATATGGAAAGATACGACCGGAGGAAGATGACGAAATACATTTACGTACGGGTAGGATCACAAAGAATAGGGGTAGATTGAATCAGATACAAGCGAGAGATTTTGGTGAGATAAGTGATACGGAAGAACAAGATCAACAAGAACCTCAAAGACCACAAACACCTGATCCTGATGAAGATGAATTAGGAGGGTGGGATTTTGATTGGGGAGATGATGAAGGAGAAGTTGTACCTCCTCCTTGGACTAGAGAGGATGAAGAAGATCTTGCTGCTTTTCTTAGAGCAGAGGCACAGAGGGTGGCTATGCAAGGTCCTGTAGATACGGAAAGAGAATCTAGTAGGGAGAGTAGTGAAGATAGTGAGGGAGTGGAGTGGAGGATGAGAAGAGGGACTACTATTTCTAGGGATTTATTGGAACATTTTCCAAATGCTCTCACGGATGACTCGGAGGATGAGTTGGCTCATGGATTGAATGAAGAGTTTGTGAAATTGGATCATGGTAACAAGAAACATGATAATGTGAGTCTTTTGTTGATCATCTTAGTCACTCCTTAGTGTACTCAGCCTGACCCGAATCGTTTCCACGTGGCTTGTGATATCAAACTGACTTGAAGCCTGTTATCAACACGGTATCCCCTATACCTGGGCAAACCACACAACAAATCGCAGCTGACAGACGAAAATCGCTCCCACCTCTCAAGAAGGATGTCTTTCCAAGACCAATTGACTTACCACACTCTGTCTCCGCTCCTACCTTACGAGACTTATTCACACCTCCTCCTGATTCATCAGCCCCGTCTCCCGCTCTTCCTTCTCCTGCTGGTGGACGCTCTGATGTCGAGGTCATCCCACGCCATGTACGACCATCATCGGCGCGAAGATCTCGTAGTTACACGAACAATTCCCATCCAGAACCGGTCCAAAAAACTGTCCACACGCAGAAGGATGTCTCGGGAATCGACGATGGCCCTTCGACTGACACTTTCCCATTCTCGGGACCCGCTCCCACTACGTCCGTGTCCAGACGCGTACCAGTTGTTGAAATCATTCAGACGAGGAGAAAAGGTATCAACACCACAGCCCATGCACAAGGTGCATCTCGGTCTAGCATGAAGGCTCCCTCTGAGACGATCTCAAATCAGGAAGCTTATCACCAGTTGAACAAGACGGAAGAGATCAGACGGAAACCTGAAGAACGACCACCTTCTCCACTTGATCCCGCGTACTACCAAAGCCGGCTGATACATCGGAAACATGGGTCGTTGTGGCAATGTCGGTCTTGTCTGTTGGCCGGAGGAGAACGCTTCAGATACGCGAACTTTTGCAAGGGTCGACAATCGGAGGACAGGTGCAGATTTGCCCATCCAGATCTCCTCACTTCATCTCTTCCGCGATCCCATGAGACGTCATCTCGACGTTCAACAGAAAAGCGTCATGTTGCACAATCAGAAAGAGAAACGCGATCTGATGAAGGAGACGATGAAACAGGTGACGAGGCTTCGACCGATGATGATCTCGCGTCTATCAATTCCTGGAGTTTCCAAGCACATTCGACGTGGCGCTCTGAATCTCAACCTCACAAGGCAAGCACGAAGCAGAAGCAGACCAAGTCAGATCTCGATCCAAGACGTTACCATCCAACTCTTTTGATAAACGCTAAGGAGAGAGTCATACGTGTCTGTGAATTGTGTCGTTCGGCCGGTGGAGAGAGGGAGAAATCGGCAGGATATTGCAGAGGACGTTATTGGTCTAGTAAGTGTACGTTCGGAGTAGATGACGAAAGTGGTGAGAGCGAAGGAGAGGGATACGATGCGGACCGATCATTTATTCCAAACACGACGAGATCGAGGACTGTACCACCTAAACAAAAACAAACTAGAACTTCACTTCATAAAGCCGATAATTCTTCATCAACTGAAGTGCAATCAAGTATGGGTAGAGCGTCAACGGTAGTACCATCTGCGAGATCGAAAGTGATGACAAGAACTAAGATGGGCGTGCATGTGTCTGATCGGAAGTCCGAGGTACTGTCAACGAATACGAGAGTACGTTCTGAACCTGCCAACGAAAAACACACCATCACTACTTCTGGAATATCATCTTTTCCTATGTCGAAGAACACCGTATCAACCCGTCGAAAGATTCACAACTCAGTATCCGCCAAAGGATCCGATTCTGATCGTCCTCCACAGTCTTTAGTCTCCAATAGAAGACCACCTGTCCAATCATCGAATGATGAACTGTCAACCCCGAGTCGGGATCTACCATCAACCAACCAGATCATCCCTCATAGACCTCGTAAACGCCCTATCGGATTATCATCACTTTCCATGTCTAACCCAATCCAAAGTCTTCCTTCACCTCCAAGATCTTCATTACCACCTGATCAAACATCCATCACTTCAAAATCTTCATTACCACCTTCTTCACCTCCTATACGTATGAACCTCGGTCGACCTACGCCCTCACCTTCTGTCCCCATATCTTCCTCCCCTTCCATTCTTCCTATATCTTCCACATCTTTTCCTATATCTTCCCTTTCCTCCTCTTTACCTATATCTTCTCCACCTCTGTCATCCCCACTCAAACGACATCATCCATCCTCTGTCTTCCGTCTTACTCCTCATCGATCTTCTTCCCTATCTGATAAATTACCTCTTCGAAGTATCTTACGTCTACCATCGGAGATAACCCATTCATCACCAAAGAAAGCGAGATTTTCTTTAATTCCTCGATCTCCCCAGAAGATGTACACATCTTCTGATATTGTTGATGAAGAAGAAGAGGAGTCAAGTGAAGATGAATTATTACTTGGTCCTTCTCATTTGAAAAGAGGAAAATCTGTTCCTAGTAGTAGTTCAACCTTCAAGTCGGATACTCATGTTAGGAATATGAGATATGATACATACGATGGAGATGATAAGTATGGGAATTCTAGGGATAATGAAGATGTTTTCTCTTCACCTGTTCCTATGGCTTTCTCAAAAGAGATATCGGTAAGAGCTGCAGATATTGGATTAAGATTAGGTCCAGGTCCAACAGGAAGATTATCAAGAGGTATGGTAGCTGCTCTTGCACCTGCTTTAGGAACATTCAGATCATCTTCAAATCTCTCAAATCTCACAATCAGTCACAATCACAATCACAATCCCAATATCCTTCCTTCCACATTCATGGAACTTTCTGCCTCGAAGCAAGCAAACATCGGTGCAGAAACAAATAGGACGAGTAATTCAGAATCGGTTCGAAATTGGAAAATTCATCAAGATGGAAAGGAATCCAATCAAGAAGATTATATCATTTCATCAAATATGACTCAAGTATTACCAACTCCACCAAGAAGTACAGGTAGTACAACATCTAATTCTTCTAAACCGAATGAAGGTTTAATGTTACCACCACCTTTACCGATCAGAACGAAATTACCTACACCTTGTTCTCCCGTCCCTATGAACCCGTCTACATCGATACCTCGAAGAGTTGGATCGATTCCTATATCAAAATCGCCCAATTCATCCGAAAAGAACTTCATATCCACTTCCAAATGGCCCAATACAATGCCACTCGACAGGATGGCAACTACAGACAATGAGGGTTCGCACAAGTACATCGGTGGAACCCCGAGACGGAGGGAGAAAGATGAGAAGGGTGATGGTGCAGTTTCGTACCAGAGAGGCAGTCACGAGGCTAAGAGTATCAAAGGGAAGAACAAGGAGTCGACAAGTGAAAAAGGGGAGAAAGAAGAAGAAGAAGAAGACGAAGAGATCAAAATAATCACTCTTATTCCTCAAATCAGATCTAGATCAAAAAGTATATCAAATTTCGTCTCTATCAAACCCACCACACCTAATACTTTACCTCGTCCACTTAGACACCCAAGGAACTCGAACGAATTCAATATTACTCCAAAAGGGGGAGAATCGAACGATATGAGGATAAGGGAAAGTAGTAGTTTAACAGATTTGAGAATTGTCAGAGATGGCAGATCTAGATCTAAATCTATAGGAATAGGGATGGGGACGATAAAACGTACGAAAGCGGAACTTGATTTAGCTAGAATCGTTAGGACCACAGGTGATGATGAAGGTTTAGAATGGGGTTTAGATGAAGATGTTGGTCAAGGTTGTGCTAGGTTATGGAGAGAAGGTAGTGTTAAATTTATTTTGTAATTTACCTCTAGTAATGTTATATATTCAGGGTTATTTTTATGATTTCAGAATGCATCTTTTTTCATATGAGGTTGTATTTTATTTTATTCTCACACTAATTGTACTGTATCTACTCATGCTTGTTTTTGTTCTTATGTCCGTTTTTCAATGCAGATCGAGGTGGTCAAGGTCGTATGTACTTCATCTCAGATATCGAAGGAGAAGGAGGTGTGATGAATTTCATGGGTAGATCGAGGGTGTACTCTTGAACGTTGACAAGTAGAATGAACGTATCATGTTGAAACCGACCATTCAGAGTCAGACCTATGATGGAGGTGGACATAGGGAAGGAAGGAAGTGAATACTTTTCGGTGTGGTGATTTACAAGGAAAAAACGAATGAAAAGTTGTGAAAGTCATTACACATCGTTTTTTGGGTCTTGAGAAAGAATTCAAGTGCATGATACTTTTACAAGAAAGTGCATATGCAAATGATGAACAAAAATACCAAAAAGAAGAAAGAGAATGATAGGTTTTAACCTTCCGCTCTTGGTCCTTCGACATCCGGTGGGAGTTTTATAATGCCTTTATCTAATGATTTCTTCACAGCTTGATATTCTGGAGTCGTTTGGTTTCTACTATCAGTCGTGATTCACTCAAACATTGATCAGACTTGTTATTTGAATATGTTCCAATTGTTATTGAATATGTTCCATGGTAGTGATGCAAGATCGTTACCAAGGGGCTATTTGGTGTGAATGATTTAAGAAGAGAGAAACGACATGAAGGTGATGAAAGAGAAAAGAGTTGAGGGTGAGAAATACGGATTGACCAGAGAAAATTTGTGAAAGCGAAGGAGTGAGTTTGAAATGAAAGCAGGTATCACTCAATGGTATAGAGATGTGTGTGTTTGTGTGGGGGGGTGGGGGGGGGGGATATAAATGGGAGTGAGAATATGTGACACTGTGGTGGACGAGTGATGAGAAGGGATAAGTTAGTTGAAAGGGGACAGGGAAGAAAACAAAACTTACGTTAGAACATCATCCAAATACGTCCTCAACACCTCTCCAGCCCTCCTGTCCATCTTCTCCACACCTTTTAACCCGTCTGCACGGGTAGGTCCAGTAGATATGATCAAATCGGTTTACCACTCTCTGAGGCTTGTTTGACCAACCGGAAGGCGGAGTAAGTGGCGAGTGAGGTACCGAGTACCAAAAGGCGAGAAGCTTCCAATGCGATTGTGAGGCTATGGGTCAAAACTTCGTCCACTGATAAGTGACATTTTGTTGCCGGTGATGTAAAGATGGATGATGGTCCGTACATGGATTTACTAGATGACCAGCGAGATTTAAAAAACATCATGCGATGAGATCGAGCGATTTTATCTTCAGGAACAGGTCACACTGCGCAAGAATGGGTTTGTCACCAGGGGATATAGACGAGAAGCGAGAGAATGAACCTGGCAACACTCACGATTGATCCCTTACTTGAGGCGTCAAAGTCTCACCCTTTTCATCAGCCACTTCACGTTCCACCGAACTTCTGCTGCACTCAATCCAGGGACAGCGCACGGGACATGTTATGAGTGATCTGGGAGACTAGACAAAGGAAAACTCACAAAAAAGACAACATTGGGCTTGACGATACCTTCCTTCCCTCCTCTTTCCCTACATATCCGGCAGCCGGGAACTCGGAAAGAAGTATAGTCCACTCCACGGAGGTCGACATCACCATCGGGGTTGGTCCGTGGACGACTGACATGAGCTCACTCACAAGGATGACATTTGCATTTGAGATTTGGGCGGTGACCGATCTGGATCGATCGCGTCACTGACATACTCTACCGCCCGTTACGAGTTGGGTTTTTTGTTCATGCTCCTGATTTAAGATTACACCAAGTCGAAGAGTACAGATGGAAGGGAAGAAGAGCGGTGAGAGGAGAAGGGGGCAGTAAACAGGTGAAGGGGACGGGAGGGAGGGGATGCGTGGGGAGAGGTGACCTGGTGAAGATCGACTCACCGACCAGTCCGTTCAGCTTCTTTCGCCTCCTCGTTCCAAACCGGATTCATATCCGCCAGTTCTTGCTGATAATCATCTCTAGATTGCTCATGTCGATGTTCCAGACAATGAACTTTTGCTAATGTTCCATGAAGTTCGAGCAGCGTTGGTCTGGGTGGAGCAGGGAAGGTTGAGGGAAATAAAGATTGGATTATGGAGATGGCTTTGGGATGAAGGTTGTCCACCTGGGAATTAGCGGTTGTCTATGTTATCCCCTCTGGATGATTCAATAGCATGAACAACGAAAAAGACCTCTCATCTCTCATTCTTCCACATCAAGTAAAGGAATAAGGAGTGATATACTAAGAAAGCAGTGATGACCTAGTGATTTGTCTTCTTCAACTCGAGGTAGGTCGGAGGAGACGTATCAAGAGATGAAGAAGGGACTTTTCAACTATATGTAAAGCGAGAAAATCAATTCCTGTTTGTAGATCAAGAGGTCAAGAGAAAAACTCACATTTTGTGTAATATGCTTAGGAGCTAAACCCAAAACCTGTAATGCGGCGATATATATATGAGTTGGATTTGGTAGTGCATCTCTGACTGGTGGATACTAGAAATCAGTTATGTTTAGTTCATGACAGTATAAATTCACACCGAGAAAAGAACGAGCCCAATCTATATGTGAGCTATAATTGACACGGAGCACGATAAGCTCACATCGTTTCCTGTACATTAGCAATCTTCACATGACGATATTTTCATTCATTTCAAACTCTTTGAGAACATGATACAATATATGTTAGATAGAGTAATGATCGATGAACTTACCGGAATATTTCTCCTCGTGGACTATTCTCTACTAATTCATGATACAATATCGGACTTGAGGTCAGTCAGTCATATCTTTCTTTTCCCACTTTTAGGGGGTCACATTTCACTCTGGACGGGATATCGATACGGGAATATGGACGAAACTCAAAAGCGACCACTATGAAGTGAGAGTACGAGGGAATGACAGTAGCCTATACGAAATTCTGAGGGAAGAGTCAGAAGTACATAGTATCAATAGTAAAGGTAAGTGAAAGTTGATACAGCCAGCAGCCAAGGAAGAGAAAACATAGTCAAGATGACTAAACAGAGATTTAGTGAGGTGAAAGGGTATGAAATTGAGAGTGAAATCGAAAGAAGGAAGAAAAATTGTTCAGGAAAGAGGTACACACGTATAATTAGGATTAGTATAATGTCCTTCTTTACCTCTATAAGCTCTTATACCTGAATCTACACTTACTCCAGCACCGGTGATTAATCCTGTTTTACCTTTCCCATCTTGGATAAACTTCGACAGATGTTGAGAAGCTAGGTTGAGAGGGAGGAGGGAGAGTTTTGTAGGTGGGAGGAGAGGAGTTGGAGGGAGAGTAGGGATCGATATTCTGACCATTGAAGTATTCGTTATCCTATTTCCTGTCCAGTGTTCGACCTTCGTGAATAATTGTGAAGGTGGTAGCGTGTCAGTTTGATAGAGATGGGCGAGGCGCGGAAACGAAAGGTGAAGATTCGATGTGTCAAAGGTGAGAGAGCTTGGGGTCCAATTCCGATGAGTGAGGTGAAGGTGGTGAATAATGTTTTTTGTTCAATGGGAAAATCGTGGTGGGAGAGGAAGATGATGCTAGGTGTTGATGTGGGTCAAGTAATACAGCCAGAATGTCACATGGATAGATCGATAGGGGAAACAAGGGCAGGAAAGAGCGAGATCAGCGAAGTAGGAGAAGCTGATATCCTGATATGAGTCGCTGTGAGTAGCAATGATGATCGAGTAGAAGGAAGGATAGGGGGGAGGCGAATCGACATCGTTATCTTATCGATCGATCCATGCATGATCACTTCACTGATTCAAAAGTCACTACTATCCTTTACTGTCCACATGATATTATAAACCCATGACCCATGAACCTATAGTTTAGATCATCTAAACAATGACATGTACCGACGAACAGACGATCCAGACCGTATCATACATACCCCTAACGTACATGCATAGCTTTCCAATCTTCCACCCATTGTTTGACAAAATCAACTTCATACGCGTGCACCTCTTTGATTTCCTTGGGTTCAAGAGAATGGTCACTCAGGCCGTTCTGCTCGTCAGCTGTGGCAGTTGAGGACAGATTCCAGCTCACCTCATCGTAGTGATGGACCGCGTCTGAACGTCAGTACCTATTGAGTTCGAAGAAGGGATGACAAACTGTAAATTATTTGTCGGGGCTCGTTCACCGTCGACACGCGACTGGGTGCAGAGTCACTTTGAGGTGTCTATAGTCAATCAAGGATTTCACACATGATGTTTACATTGTAGGGGGAATGAATAATAAAGCGACACAATGAAGTGGGGAACGACCATAAGCCAGAAGAGTCTGGCAGAGCGCTTGAAAGGAATGGAGAATAGGTAAATAAAAACTCACCACTGGACGCCAAGGATCTCGATCACCATCGATGAATGCCAGTCTATCCGCACGTATCCCATAATCTCCTCTACGGTTGACAGACTCCACATCGGGCCATTGTGGTACTTGATAGTGATCCCCAGGTGGGAACGCCTGATGGCAGATCTTTGAGGTATACTCCAGAGTCAATCTTGACGTTAGCTCCGCTCATCCCATCAACTTTCGTTCGAGTCCAAAGCCAAGGTGGCACTGTCATTTACCGAGGTGAGGGGAGAGCCGAGAAGGGTCGGGCATCCAGCCACTCACAGCTCAGAAACAATGGACGCGCCCTCTGCTGGAGCAGGCATGAAATAACCCCATTGCGTGCAAACTTGGAATAACCACAATCTCCATGTCTGATCAAGTGTGTAGACTTGAAACTGGGCGTCGTTCTGGGTACCGAAGCACTAACTCGTCAGCGGATTTCAAGTGCAAGGTAGGGACGGGGTGACATTTTCAAGGTCCGTCGCGGGATCACCAGTGTCGCGAGGACATTGCGAGACCACACTCTGATCGTCAGCTTTTGACGAAGGAGGAAGTCAAGGGAGTGACGTCGTTGATGTATTTGCCATAGTTGACCACTGTGGAGGGTCTGAGGTCAGTAAAATGTCATCTACCTCTGTTCTCCTGGGATCATCGTCAGGTTTCACCTGCTTATCAAGGACGAAAATAAGTGAACAAGACAGATCAGAGAGCTTTGATGGAGCAAATAAGTACGGTGTCCAACTCACATATAAATGGAATCAAACCAGACCCCGGTCTCATTTGACAACAAAGCATCGCAAAACTGCTGAAACTCGTCAGATCCCACCGTAGGGTCCCAATTCTGCGACTGCCAATTACCTGTCCATCAGCATTCCAATCATCAACATTCTATTTCCCTTCATCATCTCCCGCATGCCATGTCATACAAGCGCACAGCATGTCTAGCTTCCAATATAAGAGGAAGTGACTTAAATCTCAGAATTGAACTCACCAAGTGGACTCTGCAAGACATCCGCAAAGTCAGCGGCATCTCCCAGTAGGTCCAACCCAAACATAGCCTTCAGATCCGTAGGTACTGGTTCTGGATAATACAACAGCTGGTCGATGATCTTGATTGAAGATCGGACAGCAGCTATACAATCGGACGAGGCGTAATGCTTGATGGGGTCGTAGTATTGATGAAAGTCGACCTGAGCGTGGGTGACGGCTGGAAGTCAGTCAGAACGACCTCTCCGCAGACAGACAAGGAAAGACGCATGGGGAAAGTTGGAGTAGAATACTGTGACACGTACCACTTGACCCGATGGCCCCATAGACGATATCAGGATAACCAACACGCATATGAGCAGCCCTGGCTCCGGCATAAGAACCACCGTAGTAGATCCATGGAGTTCTATCGGGCTGCAAGATCCCTTCATCTGATAGCTTAAGCACATCAGAAGGGATTCTGAAATTTCTGATGAACTATTCATCAGCTCAGGATCAGAGGTCATGAAAAAAATAACATCTCCGAAGGGATTGTGGTATCAGGAATGTAGAATAAAGATGATCTCACCTCTGCGGAATCTTCCAGGGCTTCTTCGTTATTCAGAAATCGAAGATTATCCGTTGTTAATGAAGATACAGGTTGAGATTCGCCATAATATCTTGTTGGTCAGTCGAGGCCTCAGAAATAAGAACAAGTCGGTGGTTGATCAAGAGCATTGAAATTCTGGAATATTTTGACATGCGAAGGAGACATTGAGTTCTGGTGAGAGCGGAGTGAAGACATAGACGGTCAACTCACCGATGCTCCAGAACGATACTTAGACCATTGGTAGCGTTAGATAATATCTGCAAAATACCTTGTTTCAGGAATGGAAGTCTAATCGTGAGCGAATGTCGACGATCGAGCGAGAGGTGGAAAGTAACAAGGTCGCCATCATCCAACAATGATACACTGGACGAGTGAGAAGTGCGATGAGTGAAATCATGAGGAATGTAGTCGACCAAACTCACCTATCTTCCCCACTCGTCTCTCCTCCATCGAGAACGAACACGGGACCTCCCTCTTCATACGAGCTAGCGTCTATCCAATACCTTTGACAAAAGGTATCGGTGATGGTATCGTCGAAATGAGAGACGGGTTGTGTGAAGCAATAAGCTTTGTAGTGGGTCAATTGTACCCCGAACGAAACCTGAGTCTCACGTTTCAAGTCCCCAGTGTCACCATCTGAGGATCTTGAGCTGGGTGTTAGTGCATGGGCGTTTTCTAAGTAGCACAGCCACATGGGCACATCTAGAGAGGATGCATGTGCTGAGATGGTGGGAGAGTCACATTGGAGGTTCGGAATACCTGAGCAGACAGCGTGCATGCTTGGCTGAGGATCACTTGTTGGAAGGGAAGCAACTCAGGGGCCGGGATGGATATAGATAAGAAGAAGAAGGAATGAGATGACGTACGTCAAGACTGAAGGATATTTCTGTTCTTGTCTACTCAAAGCTTGCCAAAGACCTATACGAGGTCTACCAGCTCGGAGCAAGAGATGATCGATCTCTGGTGAGAGCCGAGCTTGGGTGTGATGGGTAAGGATGGCAAAGAGGAGGAGGGGGGACAACATGGTTAGCATGTTGGGAAGTGGGGGGTGTGGTGTGAGGGAAGGAGCGTGGAACGGTGATTGAATGGTTATGGGGGAGGGTTGACAGTGCTCATAGGATCTGTGAATTTGGGGAAGAATCGGTTGGATATGGACCGGAAAGAGGAGTCAAGCGAAGCGAATAGACTATAGACGATCGATGGTGCTAACTTTTGAATCGGCTTAGCGAGCACGTGACACCCGCTTCCGGAATACAAGACCTTGAGGAGAAAGGATATGCATTCAGACAATGCATACAAAAACACTCCAGGCAAGTAGATAGACATGTGGTATCACTCCTTCTCACCCTACCACCAAGATAAGATGAACATATAAAGAGCAACACGACCCCGTCCAAAAGGAGGAAGGCCGGACCTCGTTCTCCGCCTCTCCGAGCACCTGACCGTCGTGGGTATCGAGATGATCAAGCGACTCTGACCGTTAGCTTGGTACTTCTTCTCTTCCTCCTAAGCTACTAATCTCTAATACCTTCAGTAAAAGTAGTGGAGGAGAAAGAGGAATGTCATACTGACCAGTTGGAGAGGCGGTGGTGAAAGTGTTGAGAGCAGTTTCGAGCATGTCTTCTAGTGGCACGCGGAGATTGACGGAATGTCCGTTGAGATCGAGATTTTGAACTTCCAAATGTCGAGTGGACCATGGACCATGACGCTTAACATCAACTACGAGTACTCGTACTGCTCTTCTTCTTCTTTCTTCACACAACTCAAAGAATCATCCTGTTGTCCTTCACTTCATTATCATACGGCTCTCGCCGATACGTACACTCTAAAGCTATCCGATCGATTGATCTATTCCCCCCTATCAAATTATCCAGACGACCTCTAGCTTTCCCAACCTTGCTCAAACCCCCTGCGCGAGACCTCGTCGATCCCAATTCCTGCTCATCGGACAGTGGACGATCTTCATCAATTAGGGATTTGAAGTCTATATCGAGAGCTCAACCACCAGAACAGTCAGCCCCTCCTACGATTCAACGACAAGAGCCAATTGAATCGACTCCCCTAAGAAGGGACATGGAAAAAGATTATCGACCTAATTGGGTTGTACGTTGTCTTTCCGTACCTGGACCAGATACCTCATTATCTCTTTATATAGCATTTGACAATGCTCGATGGCTGTTTGGATGTGGGGAAGGTACTCAGAGGGCGTTTATACAGAAAGGCTTGGTGATGAGAAGTTTGACGGGGATCATCATGCCCAGTGGTGGAAGTAAAGATCGGAATGGGCTTCCTGGTGGGAACTTCCTTCTCAATTCCCACTTCTTCCCTGGAATTTTTTTACTTTACTCCACAATTTCACAGTAGCTGACGGTACGGGAGGAGAGTGGCTTGGACTGACAAGATAGGACTGATTATGACTGCTGCCGATGCGGGGATAAGGAATCTCGATATTATCGGTCCTCCAGATGTGGGACATCATCTTGCCTCTTTTCGAGCTTCATTACAGCGGTAAGTCTTTATCCCTGCCTCTCACACCCCATTGACGACTATACCCCGGTCCAATGGATGCTGAGCAGTGGCTGATTCTATAGAATCTCAATCAATGTCAAAACTCATCATCCTTCCACTGCCTCTTCTGAATTGAGACAAATATACGACCATCCAAGCATCAATATCAAAGCTTTCTCTATCTTACCTTCATCGCAATCTGACTCGAATGATCAATCATCCCCTATCCCCACACCTCCTCCTTTTATACCCATCACTTCCACAGTAACGAATCCCGTGCCCCACCTGCATCCACCAACACAACCATGGGCTCTCCCACCTGACCAAAAGAACACCTGGATAGAACATATCATGGACGACATGTTCTCTCGTCATTTTGCCAAACCCAGTCCCGATACGCCAGGTCCGATACGACCAAACTCTGCCGATGCTAGATATCCTCTAGGATTGCTAGACGACTCAGTTCAGAGATGCGATATGATCTACGTCTTTCAAGCTCCTGATTTTCCTGGGAAATTTGACGTTGCTTCTGCTGAGCGATTAGGGGTGTATGGAAAAGCGAGGGGGTTGTTGGTAAAAGGACAGACTGTGGAGGTGAAGGATCCTAGTCAACCGGGTGGAATGAGAATTGTGAGACCTGAGGAATGTTTGAGTGGAGGAGGCACAGGGGCAGTGAGTCAAACGTCACGTTCACACATCTGTTCTAGGACCCAATTGCTCTGATGTGTTTGAGTAAGGAATGCTGACGAATCAGGTAATGGTGATTGTACAATGTACAGAGAAGACAGTATCTTCTTTGTTGGGATCGTCTCAATTGAACGATTACAAACATCCTGGAGGAGGCAAGACGGTCGCTTTGATGGTGCATCATACATCCAAGGATATTTGGATGAGGGAAGACTATCAAAGATGGGTACAATCTTTTGGTACCGAGCCAAAAGTGAGTTCTCCGCCGACCAAATTCAGATAAAATTGCAAGTTGAGATAGCCAGTAGCTGATAACGTAGCATCTCTTAGCTGACACTACACCCTCTCCCAACGAAATCTTCTTTACTTCGGCAGCATGGAATCATCTCCATCTCTCACAAATCGATTCTACGATATTTCACTTTCCAAATTCACTTCCTCAAACTACACCGCCTATCTCTTTACCTTCAAATACCGTCCTCTTACAATCTGGTCATAGTATTCGAATGCATCCTCCTGGATCACTCGAACTTCTCCCTCGACCATCCAAAGATATCCCTTTCCCACTACCTTATCTCTCATCGATATCTGATATCCCTTCCCCTTCATCTGAATATCTCAACGCTTGTTTGAAAGCTCAAGAAACGGTCAAACACTTATCACTTCCCATACCACCTAAAACATCAGCCACTGAAACGACACCCTTGCAATCTGTCAATCCCATCCTCCCTCTACAAGACGTGGGTATGAAAGACCAGCATGACAAAGTCACATATGAAGCAGAACCGAAAGTAGGGGACGACATAATCATCACAACCCTCGGAACAGGGTCAGCTCTTCCAAGTAAATACAGAAACGTTTCTTCTACTCTTGTAGAGATACCAGGGACTGGTGGAGTATTGTTAGATTGTGGAGAAGGTACTTTAGGTCAATTAAGAAGAAGGTTTGGTGATTTGTCAGAGCTCTGGAAAGATTTGAAAATGATTTTCATCAGTCATTTGCACGCTGATCATCATTTGGGCTTACAATCGATTTTGGAGGATAGGTTCAAGGTGGGTTTACGAAGTCTCCTATTTTTCTCCCCTCTCCAACCTTTGTCTTGATCACATTTTTTACACGTACTGCTCTCTTATATCTGGGTCATGGATCATCAAGGTGTTTGATAGTTCAGTGCAACTTTCTTCTCCTCGTTGTAATTTTGTCTCGAACGGGATACCTACGACACACTTCATGTTACCCAAGGTCACCGACTGGTCCTCAGTTTGTGACAAATGTCATTACTCTGGGGAAGCGTCAAAGTTTCGAGGAAAAATTCATGTGTTATGGTGTAGAGTTGATAAATAGCATAACATACATACCCCACTATACATCATAGCTCCAATACAAATAGCATTATCATTACAAGAAAGTTATAAATGGCAATTGGACGTTCCTCGGGAAGCATTGAGAAATTTGGTGTTTTTACCTTCCAACAGAATACAGGGTATGATATCCCGGGATTCGTTGTCTTTGGTCAAGAGGGTTGATGGTGGATCTGGGTCGTCTGTGGGGGTGGGGAAAGATGGGTCGGAGGGTTTGGGAAGGGGTTGGCCGTTCGGTTTGTTGTATAGTCCTGAACTTGCTTCGTATGTCTTTATCTGAACTCAGGTCATTTATCCTGTTCCCTTCATCTCTCATCTCTCATCTCTCATCTCTCATCTCTCGTAGTATTGCCTCACATGGTATTTCTTAAAGCCGAGTCGATCTGACGAACAGTGAACAAACTCTCCAAACTAACCTCCGAGCTTTGTTCGACGCGTTATCTCTCGAAGAAATACAAATACCTTTGGTAGAACATCGTGGCAGGGCTTGGGGTCTAGTGCTGAAACATCAAACAGGGTGGAAAGTAGTGTGAGTTTTTTTTTCTCTTCTCTCTTGCTCGTGACCCCCAACTCTATACTATCAATCACGTTACTGCATGTCATCATTATCTTCCCTATTCATCATATCCTCTGAACTTACACTGAATCACTCACCGTAAGGAACCAGGAGCACAGTTGACACATAGATACTCGGGAGATACAATGCCTTCTGAGAATTTGATACAAGCCGGAAAAGGAGCAACTGTTTTAATTCATGAAGCTACTTTGGAAGATGACAAACCTGATGTTGCAAAGGAAAAAGGACATTCTACTTTTTCTCAAGCTGTGGGTGTTGGTAGAAAGTGAGTCTTCGTTCTCCTCATTGTCATACCTCACTTCCCCAACGAAGTGGCTCTGCAATCATCACGGTTGGGTCGTTTCGGTCTTCCCATCACCATCCCCGTCTATACACTTCAACACCCTAACCGAGGTGGCTGCCCGTCGAGCATGATTGATTTGCATCGGTCTCCCCTTTACACTTCTCATCTATGCATCGAAACACCTTGTCGAGACAGTTCTGCATTCATTATGACTGATTCGTGTTGGTGTTGATTATCAGAATGGGAGCTTCACACATCCTTCTGAACCACTTCTCACAACGGTATCCAAAACTTCCTCGACTTGCCCCTTCCTCCACTTTCTACCCTTCGTACCCAACAATCGACCAAACCGACCAAACTATTCCTTCCACCTCAGAAGCCGTCGCATCAAAAGGGACGGATCCAAGTCACACTATATCATCTCCACTTCAACCCGATCCAGAACCCATCATCTCCATCTCATTCGACTTGATGTCTATCCGCGTAGGGGACATGTGGAAAATGTCCCATTATATGGAGGCCATGTCCCTTTTGTTCGCCTCCGAGCCGGAAGAAAGTGAGGGGATGGTAGAGGGGGATGTGAATAGTGTAGGTACGAGGCAAAAGAAGAGAGGATCGGGTGAAGCTTTACTTGATGAAGTGGTTTCGGCCAAAGAGGACGCTGTGGGAACTGAAAGTGGGGGAGGAGCAGGGAAGGGGTCGACGACAGTTAGGAAAGAGGGCCAGAAGACTGATATGCATGACGGGTCAGTTCAGGACTCGGCTTTGGGGAAAGAGAGTGGGACGGTAGAGATGGGAAGGAAGAAGAAGAGACGGGCGGAGAAGGCGAAACGAGCTGGGAAAGGTTTGTCTGGAGGAGATGGTATGATCAGTGGAAGTGGGGTAGGTACGATGGAGGGGAATGTTTTGGGTGAGAAGCCTGAAGTGGGCGGGCAGGAGGTTGTCTGATCTAGGGACATTGGGGGTTTTTCGATTTGCTAGGCGGAAGGGTGGCATCAAGACAACAACTTGCATGATTTATTTACTTCTCATCAACTACTTGACAAGGTATCCTTGTCACTCGTCGTCATTCTGCAGATACTTGTATCCTTACAGGTATGATCTGGGAGTGAGTATACCATTATGATAAGTGACGAGTACAGCTACCCTAGCCCGAGGCAGGGTTGTATACAGAGTACGGTACCGTACTGTACTCTGCAAGTACTCTACTCGTAGTTACTCGAGTAGGGGCAGTGTGGGGAAAGCAGTCGGATGTGTAAAGTGGAGGTTGAACAGTGGGGCTCCGTAAAACACGCGACGCGTCTTTGCACCCCTTTCACCCAAATGGCAATGTTCTTCTCTACAATTTTCCCACTTCACCAACACAAAGTCCAATACAAAAGTAGTCATTATCAACCCCCCGACTTCTCCTCCCACTTCCTCGGAAATATATAAAATCGATGTCTTCTCCTATCCACCTTCATCCAAGACCTTCAAACCTATACACTGGTAATCGGATCAATATGAAAAACTTTCCTAGTGAAATGGAAGAATACGAAGATTCACAAAATCCACAACAAGATATTCAAGATATTCAAGATCTCACCCCTCTTGATCGTCTTGAAATATTCTTACCAGCTGTACAATCTCTAACCAACGCATTAGGAGGCTACGAAGAAATTGAAATTCTTGATCCTATCTCTAAACCCGATCCCAACCATCTATCCAATGACAAATCCATATTTAATTCCAATGGAAAATTTATTTCTAAACAAGAGAAACAAGATGAAAAATTCGAAACTATCTATCGACCAGGTGATAGTGTAATAGCAGTCCTGAAGGATTTGAAAAAATTATGGAGAAAAGATGATACGGATGACGAAAGGACAGTAGCTAGATGTATGGCGAAAGCTGGTACTATGAGGGAATTAATTAGTTTAATGGTTGAATGTACTGAAAGAGGTGAATGGGGTAGAAAAGTTTCTTTAGTTGCTTGTGAGTTTTTTTTTGCACCTCCATAAATAATTCGATATTTGCCGAGGAGGGGATTACACATCGAGAATTGAGAATTGAAGAATTGAGAATTGAAGAATTGAGAATTGAAGAATTGAGAATTGAAGAATTGAGAATTGAGAATTGATGGACTGATGTTTACAGGCGATTTGATAGCCGCTTTAACTTGGCCTATCGATGTACAACAAGAGTTAAAGGAAATGGAGGATGAACAGGATATCGTCAGTGATTATGCTTCACTTTTGAGGTATCAAGTGGAATATAAAGTGAGTTTGCTTGTTGTCATCGTCACATCTCCTATTTATCTTCATCTTTTCATCTCGTCTTTCACCATCCATGTGTAGATTGTATGAATGGATTGATGTAAGACGGAAACTTCACTACTCTTAACTTCTGTTTCTCGGTGGTTAGCATTTATGTTGTGGTGTAACTTTGTGTCCCTTTTTATCTTGCTTCAGTGGTCGACTTTTTGATGTGTGGTGATTTTGGAGAGACAGAATGTTAATGATCAGGCTATGATATTACAATCCCCCGCACCGTTGAGATGTCTCTTGACACTTATTTTACCTTCATTGGCCAAACCGAAAAAGTTAGTCATCTCTCTTCCATTTTATTCCCACTCTTTCACTGCCCACTTGCCACTCTCACATATGTACTCTCATCGAGCCATCTCGGATTGAAAGGTCTCCATTTGAGTAGAAAAGAACATCTAAAACAGATAAAGTAAAAGACATGCTCACACGAAGGGATGAACGTGACTCGCGTATCATCTCTCTAGGTCTTCACATCGTCCGTAACCTTCTCGCCATTCGAGACGACATAGCGGACGGTTCTGCCGTTGGAGAAAAAGCCGAGTTTTCAAATCTCCAAGTCAGCTACTCTCTTCTTTTCCTACCAAGCGATAGGCTGACAAATTCAGTCATCTTTGGTCATTCAACTTGGTCAATTGACATATTTTCAACTGATATTGTCTTTAGCTTCTTATGGTGACAAAACGGATTTCAACCAGTATAACGTATTGGTTTTGGATATCTTGCATTTGGTCTTTAGATCTGTACGAGCGAAAGACCTGGCGCAGGATCAAGCTAGGGTGAGTAACGTCTTGTTCACAGTCACATCACACCACTCTTTAGTCTTATTCCTCTTGCTAGGCTGATCGCCCTCTACCTCCGTGCATTTGACTTCCCCCCCTCCGCGCTCATGTCCAATCTCACAGACCTCCTACTTTCAGATGTGACGCTGCTCGCAATGATGAATGACGTGTCGTCATACTTGAGGTGAAGCTGAAATATCACTGACCCAAAGGCCCCCATAGAAAATCTATCCAAATTACTCGAAAGTGAACGTAGACAAAAAGCCCTACATTCAAAAGTCGGAATGACCCGTCATTCTCGATTCGGAACTACCATCGCCGTCAAAGCCGGTGATCAAAAATTGGTACTACATAAACAAAACGCCATCACCGTCGACGCTGGTAAAATCCTAGATGCCGGTAAGAGAAAACGTGCCGAAAGAAAAAAACGAGTGGTAAGTTATCCCTCCCCTTTTTCTGGCCCCTGTAGCAATATGGAGGTTGACAGGCAGGATGATCCTAGTCGTCTTACTTCGTACACTCCCGACGCTATGCGAATCTTACAAGATGTCGCTAAAACATTCCTTGAGGCATGTTTTAACAGTAAGTGATCTGCCATTAACTTTGGTCATCTTTACTCACTGATAGCTTTCTTCGCTTCTGTACTCAAAGATATCCGGATGGAGAGAAGTAAAATACGGCCAGCTGATAATACACGAACATTGAGTTTGTCTAGGTTTTTCGTAGAGTATTTGCTACTTGTTCGACAGAAAGAAATCGATAAGAAAGCGACGCAGCAGACGAAAAATGGTGTTAATGGGGATGAACGGAATGGTGAAGGGAATGAATGGAGTTTAGGGTTGGTGGGGGAGATGGCGGAATTGGATTCGGTACGTTGGGTTGTGGGACGTATGAAAATTACCATGGATGAGAAGGTACGTTTGACACTGATATATTCTCCTGTCCACTTGTCCCATTCTAGTAACACTTTTCCGCTTATGAGCCAGACAAATGGGTATAGCTAATGTCTAGCCTCCGGCTTTGACGGAATTACAAGCATGTTTAGATTGTTTCACTCAAATAGTGAGTACTCTATTCCACTCCATTTCTGCCTCCCCTCGATCTTCGTCCTTGATTCCCAATTCTTCAATCCGAGTTTGTCTCTTCCAGCCGTTACTGCTTGCAGAAAGTGAGAGCACCCAATGAAAAGAAGGAGAGGAAGGAGGAAGATAATCGTACTTACTCTTAGCTTCTCCTAATCGACGCCATGTCCCTTTCCACAGAAGAAGTAGATAACGAAATCGCCGAAATCCTTCAAAACCAACTATACTACAATGGTGACGTTCTCGACGCTTCATTAGCAGTCGTCACGAGCTATAAAGAAAATACGGGTAGTGTTACATATCTCGATTCTGTAGTTCATTTCGCTTATGTCCTTTTGAGGATGTTGGAAAGATATAGTAAGACTAATACTTACATGTTTGTTCGGAAACGTAAAGCTGCGAAGAAAGCTAGGAAGAAAACTAAGGGTTCGATGGAAGGTGAAGTGCCTGAAGAGTTTATGGGGGATGAGGGAGTTGATGAGGAGGATGTAAATGGGGAGGACGAAAGACAAGGACAGAGTTATAAAGAACACGCTTTTCAATTCTCCTCTTTCGAGCAGGTAAGTTCTACCCTCTTACAGCCATTCTTCTGATTCCATTCGAAAATTCATCCCCACACTCTCCGTTTTTTTCCTTCAATCGTTCCGACTTGGCTTTCTCGTCATGAGCAACGCCCCCTGACCACCTAAGGCAGTAAGTGGAGAGGAGGGGTACTTGTGGACAGATGGTACAGACCGTTCATGAGTGTATGTGAAGAAATGACATATTCGCTAATGTCAAGCGCTTCGCACAAGAATCAGTAGTCAACACTCTTCTCTCCCACTTATCCCGATTTCAAGAATTTGACGATCCAGATCAACTGAAGCGTGTCGTCGGATTAATGCATCGTCAAGTTGTTAAATCTCAAGCTGAAGGATTATACTTTCGTGTTTCTTGTCTTTTGTTATTTCAACGTATATTAGATCAACAACAGTCCTTACCGAAACATGAAAGTTCGACGGATTTGATACATTTGATCAAATTCATCTTGAGGAAATTTTTCAAAAAAGTGAAAGAAGATCCTTTTGTCATTGTTGAAGCTCTTGGTCCTAAAAGTAGAGGGAAGTGGAAAGAGTGGAGTTCTTATAAGAGTGAAGAGGATGATGATGATGATATGGGAGGACAGGGGAAGAGGATTAGGGAAATGGTGAGTAACTCTATTTTTTCTTCCGAATTATCGTTGCCCTTCCATCTCTCCCATATGTTTGATTCACTTTCACTGATCCACCATCGAATCTGGGTCTGTGAGAGTGGTGAAAAAGGGCTGTCTGGGATCATGAGAAATATTGTTGGTGTGGAGTGAATTGGTGGTACGGTGGGATGCCGGAGTGAGAAGAAAAAAGTTGACGATTAGCTTGAAAAAGAGCCGACAGAATTGGAATTTAAGAAGAATCGAAAACTTTCATGGTCACAACAAATGGGTGTGATAATAGGTATACTCTTGAAAGATGGGCATGAATCGTGGATTCGATGGATAATGAGTGTAAGTATTGACCATCACCTCTTTCATACCGCCTCTTCGTTTCTCTCAACCTTCTCCGCCCAAGGCTTCTTATCTATGGCTTTTGACTTTGTTTCAAATCTGCAGTGAAACACGTTTTGAGGATGCTGATGAGAAGGAACTTGAAATCGCCTTGGCACAAAGACAAGAAGTCGTACTTGCCACAGATGTACCATTGGCAGATCAAGATAGTGAAGAAGAAGAAGGACGCGCACGGAATTTCGCTGGGCCCAGTAATGATGCGATTGAGAAGTTTGTCCAGCATGGTAGGTTCATTCTTCTTCCTTACCTCTATCTCTCTCGTCATACAATCTTACGATGTTAATCGTCGTTGGGCCTACTTTGAAACCTCTTCTACCTGTCCAATCACCCAATTAACTCTTGACGGCTCATGATCCTCTTAATCAGCTGAACAGGCTATTTCATGTGGTCCAAATAGCTGATGAAAAGATATTGAACCACAAAACGAAGAGATCAAACTTGCTTTGTCCAAGAATTCACATTTCCGTCTAATGTTAAGACTCTTATCGGTCGAACGGACCGAAAATGACATTGGTAAGTTATCCTATGTACCATTTTCCTTACTATCTCATCAAACCCATCACCAAACCTACTTTTGAAATTTTTGTTGATCATACCAGCGGAAAATCAAAATTTCTTCATTCCACAATCTATCCTCCCTTCCAACCTCGAAACTTCTCTTGGGGCTTTATCCCAATTTTTACTTTCTCCACCAGAAATAGAAAACCCTCAAACTCTTCTTCGTAGAGCTCGAAAACCTCGCGTGTACGCAGATACAGACTCGTCTGGTGGATCCGATCAAGAAGGTGCCGAAGGTGTAGGGGAACATGGGGGAAGGCGAAGACGAAGAGGAGATGGAGAAAATATGAAAGAGAAGAGGAGAAGGAAAAAGAGAATAAGTAGTGATGGAGATGGAAATGAGGAAGAAGAAAGACCTAAGAGGATGAAAAAGAGGAAACAAGCGGAAATGCAAGTTTATAAAAGTGCTGCTTTCATACTTGATTCAGAAGAGGAAGAAGATGATGAAGTTTTCTTCGCTAGGGAACGACGGTTAAGGGAGGAAATGGAAGAAATGGCTAAGAAACAAGGGAATGTCATGAGGTCCACAGGGACTAAGAAGCGGAAGAAGAATAAGAGAGGAGAGAGAGAGGCTGAGAAGAAGGATGAGGGGGTTGACTTTGAAGGTGAGAGAGATGAGGTTGAACATGAAGATGCAGGTGATGATGAGGTCGAACAAGGGGATGATGAGGTTGAAGATAGGGAAACGGATGTGGAGATGGAGATGGAGGTCGTGTCTGAGACTGGAGGGAACACAGCAGGTGAGGATGAGGGTGTAAAGGGGCACAGAGAAAAAGAGCCGGATGAAGAATCGGAGGGCCGAAAGAAGAGTGGGAGACGAAGGATGAGGGGAACGAGTGGGAGTAAGAGTGAAAGTAAGGGGGACGTAAGTCAATCAACAGAAGGGATAGAGGAGAATCGGAGCGAAAGAAAAGTACGTCGGGCATCCAAACGTCATAAAATAGACGAAACAGATTCAGACTCGGACTGAAACTCTTCTGTACAAGTAGGATACTCAATCTCAAGCCGATCTGGGATGCATGGTGCTTACTTGTCCACACAATTGAAAGTGTCATTTTGTGATGGGGGAACTAGAGAGAATGTGCAAATGCTTTACATGCAGAATGAATAAGATGTTCACAAATCTATGTGACAACCACACTTCAATGCGTATGTTCCATATGTGTATGAGTGGATCCAAATCTACCAAACAAAGCCTCGCCGACGCCTGCGCCAAGCACGATGCACATGACCCACCAAATGTTGAAAGACATGACTGCCAGCCTAGAGAATTAGCTGTGCCTCTATCTCCTACTCTATCTTTACACTCTACCTCCATTGACGACTGTAGTCGATGTGAGGCTAAATTGTACAAAAGCGGAAGATCTGCGTACCTCTTCAACCCACTCAGTGATAACCTCAGTAGCTGAAGTGTGACTCAGATATATATATAGACAGAGGAACCATATAGGGGAGGAAACCTGGAAAAAGGGAAAACGATAATGGATGACAACTCCGAGTTGAAGGAAAGACCCAACACTCACATGAGTAAATAATGCACTAAAGTCTGTAAAGCTTGTAACATCCCTCTAGGCACATCCACACCCCATCGGAATGGTCGACTCCATCTCCCTTCCCTATCCGCTCCCATACGTCGTACAGCTCGAGGTAAATGCGAGTTACTCCCATCCTCCAGATCCACATCCGCTAGGTCTTTTTCGTCCCTCTCGGATTGTCTGTCAACGGTGAGGATGGTGGTATTGCTCGCTGGTCCAATAGAGGCGTATGAGGGAGAAGGAGCGAGGTTCTCGGTTTCCGTTCTTGTGTAGACGGCTTGAGGTTTGGTGGGTAGAGTGATACGGCCTGATGAGTGGGTCGAAGAGAAGCCTACTTGGCTAAGGAGTCAGTGACTCTCTTCCTCCTTTACCCGCAGCATTCCCCCGTAGGCCCAGAACATGCTAAACTTTTACCTCAATCATACTCATATAGAGAGAACGAATACATGACTTTGGGTCATGGAGGAAAGAAAGAGGTAGATCCCGAGATTCATCCTCAAGATATATAAGTGGGGGAAGGATGCCAAGGAAGAGAGAGGGGGAATAGGCGAAACTTACCCCTTACTCCAAGCTACATCACAAGCCCGTCGGAAAGCCATAAGATATCTCTCGAACACCCCTAACAAGAACAATCCTATGCAGACACCAGCGGTAGCCCCTCCTGAGGTAGGCATCCAAGAAGCGAACCATAACACTGTTCATCAGTTAATCTCTTCGTTAATTATAGCATCGAGAAACTCGCAAAGGGGCGCATATGGTGACAATGAGAATTAGAACACTCACTGTCTGTTCCTATAGTCCCATGAAACCACATTTTCATAGGCATATCCGTCCCACCCGTTGACATTCCTACTCATCAGCTCGTATTCAACTCCATATCTTGCGACCACACATTATTCAAGATGGAAGAGAAAGGGAGAGAGGATGGACTCACCATCTGTCATACCTGACATATCCGCGTCCATTTTGCTGTACTTTGCTTCTCAGTAGGATGAATGCTTTCTCTGTCTGCTCGTGGTCACTAGTAAATGCCAGAAGATATAATACGAGGTGCGAGATGGTTTGTACGGGGAAAGAGTGACGTTGCGATGACATAGACCGAGGTCGCGTCTCGTCGCTGTGGTTACCTTTGGACCAATCGGATTCATCTACCCCATCTCCTTTGGGGCTCCACAGTCCGGTGCCTGAGGCAATTCTTACGGACCTGAGCCATTAAACCCATGACGTGGGATTTAACCGAGAATATTTGATCGGGTTCGGGAATCGATCGTGCCTGAATCTCGATCGCACCCCCAAGTGGAATGCCCCCACTGCCGATTCTTCTCCCTCTCCAACTCTGACAACGAAAGTCTATCCTCACTCACCCCTTCAGGCCTTCGGAGACAACAACCCTAAAGTAACAGAGAAAGGCGAGGAGAAGAGAAAGAAAAAGTTGCCAAAGAGAAAAGGCAAAAACAACGCAAGATGGAATACGCATACGCTCTCATCGATAGAGGTTACGTACCTGATATGGTACTACGGCCTGTGATTCGAAAGTTGTGTAGGAACAGACAGAGGGAGATTGATCATGGTCAGTGATCTCGTTCATTAATCTCTACCCTCTGCTCTGGCTATTTCCAGTAATTGTCCCTTTCCTTGTCACCTCTACTGGGGAAAGAGAAAGCGACCGAAAACTGCCCGTGAGACCGTGTACTCGGTATCTTAATAAGACGAATCGGTCCGGGGTCGGCGGAGACAAAACACTGACAAGTAGGTAGCCTCGAAGCCAACCACGCTGCCAAGCTATCCTTCATCTCGGATCTGTACCACCAACCCATTGCTGTACACCAAGACAAAGCCAATGAACAGCACTACGAGATTCCAACTTCTTTCCTCCGTCTTTGTCTTGGACCGAGGATGAAGTATTCTTCTTGTTTCTGGCCCACACCTACTTGTTCTCTGGTAGATGCGGAGGATGCTATACTTTCGCTCTACTGCCAAGAGGCAAGACTCGGGTTAGGTCTGAGAGGTGTAGGGAAGCCGCAGACAGTGAATTCAGTTGGTCCGATTTCTTCGGAACTTTCTTCTGTCGCCCATGAGAAGGAAAAGGGAGTGGTTGGAGATGCTGAGTTGAGAAGTTGGGAAAAGATGGGAGGAATAGGGAAAGAAGGAGAGGGTTTGAAGATTCTTGATATGGGTTGTGGATGGGGAAGTTTGGGGTTGTTCCTTGCTGAGGTAAGTTCGGTCTCGTTCTCCCCAGGTTCTCCCGGAATGGAAACCAGTCAATACGTCCAATGCGGATCAGGAGATGGTAGTCAAGTGAGGCATGGCCAGGGACAAAGATGGAGGATCTTCATTGACATTTCAGCATTACCCGTTGGCTGAAATTACTATGCTATCGAATTCCCGCACTCAGAAAGAATACATTGATTCTATAATTACAGACAAGGGATATGAAAAGGTCGAAGTGATCACGGGTGATGTGGCGACTTACGAATTCTCTCCTTCTCAGTAAGTACCGTATATTCTCTTACCCTTTCTACCTGATCTCTTCTTCCAGTCCTCTAATCGCCTCCGACTGTCTTTCTGCACGCTACGGGATCAAACCCCTCTTGAACCATCATTACTGTCCGACAATACATCTCTGATACTTTTGAACCTACACCCAATGATAAATCCACCACAGCCTGGAAGTTTGATTTGTGAACACAAAGAACAACCGGACTGATCCCAGATTCACCCATATCCTCTCTATAGAACTACTCGAACACCTACGATCCTACCCTCTCCTTTTCACCAAAATCTCAACCTGGCTACAACCCCATGGAATCCTTTACATCCATATATTTTGTCATCGAACCCAACCATATCTTTTCCTTCAAAAAGACGGATGGATGGCTCAAACTTTCTTCACTGGAGGTTGCATGCCATCATTTGATCTCTTTCTTTATTTCCAAAAACAGTTCACTATACTCGATTCTAAATGGATGAACGGACGACAATATTCACGTACATTAGAAGCTTGGTTGAAGAATCAAGATAAGTTTCAGAAAGATGGTTTGGAGATATTAAGGAAAGAAATGGGTTGTGAAGAAGGTGAGAAAACGTTTTGGAGGTTTAGGGTTTTCTTCATGGCTTGTAGTGAGTTTTTCGGCATGGATCAAGGTGAGACTTGGGGTGTGGGGAGGTATTTGTTTGAGAAGAAATGATGAGTTGAGCATCATACCTTACTTCCTTTTGCTTGATCACTATGATTCTGGAAGGATTTTCTCAACATCATTAAATCATGCTTCCCTTAAGTTCTTCCATGTTTGTACAGACCACTTTATGATATGATTACGACACAATGTGTATAGATTCTTGTAGATATTAAACAGCACATGTTAAGTTAGAGTGATACATAAGCATCCCATGCATTCAAGATCTCATTTCACTCAACATGATTTTATTTCCTACGATTCACATACGGTCCACAAGTGGAAGACAATGTTGACGACTATAAATCATCGGGCAAACCAAAAATCGACACTTCGAGGAGCTGTCATCAGTATCCATTCACTGATCTCCACTTAAAATCTGATTGATAGTGAATAGTAGACATACCTTGCCCTATCGACACTTTCTCCGGTATTTCCAAACCGTCACCTGTAATATCCAATAAACGAATTTTCAATGCCAGATCATTCAGCATCTATTCGTTAGTCTATTGGCATTACATCTCCATCTGCCACACGCTCGGAAACATTCGTTCGTACGCACTGACTATCTGTGAGAATTATGATAAACAGGGCGGTGAGAAAGGGAACGGGAAATTGACACTGGGGCAAAGAGCTGAGGAAAAGATGAATTTCATGTGGTGTATGAAATTATCAAACTCACTTGCAAAGCCGCCCCACTTTCTTTAGTCCCCATCCCTCCTTCACCCCTTAACACTCTCAAACCATCCGTCCATTCAGACATCTGCGCAGTATGAACAGCATCCACATCTAACAAACTCAATTCTCCACTCATCAGTGAGAAACTGAGTTTTGAGATGAGGTTGGGTGAAAGAGATTTGATGGCGGTGCCGGTACGAGTACGGATTGTTGTGATATTGGAAATATCGATGTGATGGAGGAGTGAGTCGTATGTCGGTGGTGTTGGGGTACGAGAGGGGAAATCGGAGTAGGCTATGGTACGACGATTGGATGACTGTACGTCGGTTCCGTGGACGTCTTCTTTTTCACTCTAACTTCGCTCTCCAGAACTAGACACGAGTGTCGGTCTAGATTGAGGGGAACCGCTTGATGACAGAGAATGAGGTTGTTCCTTTGGAATGGGAGGTAAGTTCCAGTATGAAACGATGGTAGTGATGGTTGTCGTACGACATGAAAAATTGACAAACGTACCAGACGCAAGAACCGAAGCGGTTTGGAAGAGTTAGGCTTGGAACCGACTTGGATACCTGGAATGAGGATGGTGGCTGCGTTGAACCAGCTTCCTTGTAGCATACATCCGATTCTGTCGATCAGTCAAAGGTACGAAACAAATTGTCCCTCTCACACACAGACAGGGCTGATTGACAAAGTTGTGACAAAGGGCTAACGCCTGGTCAATATCTTCGAACGACAGATGTGACGCAGACAGGGACGCCCCGAGCTTTTCCAAGCCAGAAGGAGGTTAAGACTTCGTGATAAACACTGATAATTGTCAGAGACTTACCGTTGTTCAGCCATGACCTCATAAGCATCCTTTCCTAATTTCTCTTTCAACTCCCTTACAGCCTGTCGCGCCAACATCCCATCTTCCCTTTCTAGCATCTCCAATTGTCTATCTCGTATAGTGCGATAATCTGCTTCCAGTTCTTGTTCCAAATGAAGCCATGTTTTACCTGCTTCGTCTGCCAGTGAGAGACGAATTTGGGAACGGACGAGGAAAGAAAGACGTGCGAAGTCTGCGAGACGGGACTCTGATTCGTGCCACATCCTGGGTATCAGTGATTGTGATCAGTTCAGTAAGTCTCATGCCGGTACGCGCTGCACCAAAGGGAAAGAACTCAGCCGTGACAGCGCTCATAAAGAACATGAATCACAGAGTAGATCGCAAAAACAATATCAGAGGGGAGTGGACACGCAAGAAGCAGGAGGTCCAGTCTCACCGCATGAAAAACCTCAACACTAGATGATGCAGTCTAGGAAAGTTGAGTAAAAACAACTGGAAATGCGCCGGAGCATGATGACCCGCTTGTGAGATCTTATAATGTTCGCATAAGATCTTGACGCATTCGGCGCTGTCTGATCAGCATCCACTCCACTCAATCATCCCTCTACCTCTCACAGTCTCATACTGACCTAGCAGCACCAATGGGGCATCGCCTGTCTTCCGGCCGGGCTTGTTGTTCCATGATTACCTACGTATCAGTACCTTTCGTATTTGACCCCGTCGATGACTGACATTGTGAAAGCTTTCCTCATGCATGGCAAACCAATGCTGACCATCAGCTCTGCAACCCACGCTTTTGCGGACTCACCAGGCACTCTAAGCCCAACGATCCCACATCTCGGAACAAATCCGCCTCACTGCTCACCGGCACGCCACCTTGGTCAAAACCAAGACCGATTCTGACCCAACCATCCATCGTCCTATCTCCTCCCCCGTTCTTTTCTCTCCTTGCTAGACCGGGACTTCTGGGGGTTCTGGGACTTCTCGGACCGAGACCACGAACTGGACTGTGTCCAGTGGATAAACCATCGAAATCTTCGTCTTCAAGTTGTCCAACAAACCAGATATCGTCGAGCATCTTCTCCTGATCTGGGTTGATCACGGGACGAACGGGACGTAGACGTCGATGATCCAGTATGGCCATATAGCGAGCTTGGAAGTTGAGTATTTGATTCTCGACGATATTGTTTGCACTTGTAGGCATGAGACGCGAAACGTAACGTCTGACGGACAACCTCTCAAGAATTCCCACCAGGGCGGGATAATGAGAGCTGGATTCCTGCGCTGCCGAACGCAGTGAGGCGTTGACAAGCCCAAGACTGACATCAGTACATGATCGCAAAATATTTGGAGAACATGGAGCAGAGAGAAGATGTGGAATGATTTACCTTTGCGCTATTAATTCGAGATCCCCAGTACTCTCAAGTCTCCCGACTATCACTCTGAACACTCTTTCCGCTCCACTGCCACCATGATCACTCAAGATGCCCTCTCCGACTTTCTGGATCACAGGCCAAACTCTGTCGAACCCGTATTGCCCCGCTCCTTTCACATCCTTACTCTTCTTCTCCTTCTCTTTACCTTTTCTACTGGGATAACCAGGATGACCTACCAGAGTACCGGTATTGGCAGAGTTCGTCACTATGTTCTTGGCCGAGCCAATTACTAGCTTCCGGACGATCGCGGTAGCAGGTCGGATAATGTTGGGAGCGGTGGAAGTGATGAGAAGAGAGACAACGCGGTGGACGAAAGCGTCTGTCAGATGGAGCCAGGGAGCTTCATATTCCAGTAATCCGCGTATCCCTTGAAGAGCGTACTGCATTTCAGTATGACCATCATCAGAATCAGGTAACAACTCACTGCGAGACTGTTCCCACTGAGTGCCTCGTTACATACCAGCTCGACTAGCATGGCAACCCCTCCACGGAGCATGAACTCGACGGCGAAATCATCTTCTTTGACGTATTTTTGCAAGTTGAACAGAGCTAGTTTGAGAGACATCCCGCCGGCTTCGTGTATGTTGATACTAGAGTCAAACGAGGGGCGGAGTGAGGTATGTTGCAAAGCCGTGACCACTGCCAATGCTTCGATGGCAGGCGAGGATACCAGCCTATCTGTGAGCATTGGGATTCACTGATCTTTGATGATACTGTTCGTGATATCCTAGTCGGAATCAGAAGTCCATATAGAGATAGTAGGGTGATATACTGATTGATGAGAGAGGGAGTGAGGGCTGACAGATACTTGATGGAATGTGAATGGCAGAGGGGTGATTTGGCAAATCGAGGGTGCTGATGGTGATGGATGAGAGAAAGTGGACCTACTTGAGATTATCATGATTGTAGATCTTACTAGGAAGATTGTTCTGCGTGATTAAGATATCATTCTCATCCCTCAAACACAGAGTGATATGATGTTCTTTGGTCTGAAAAGCAGTGGCCATCATCTCTAACACATATTGCACTCTCTACACTATCAGTCGTCTTGCCTCCGTCTGTGCTCAAGAGATAGAGTAAGGACATACCGCTTCTGGGTCTATCCTAGCTGGGAGATGTTTTCCTATCCATCAGCACATCAGTAAACCATCGAGTTTTCACTTCATAGTTTGTACAAATTTCGAGGGTAAAGGATAGGCTAGGGGACCAGGGGAAGATAGGGAACGATCTTCCGTGTATGGTAAATCTTGGACTTGGTCGAGGACTCACCTTTGTAAGTGACGAGATTGGTGGGCACAGCATCTCTCTTCATGACCACCTCGTTCTCAATCTGTCTCGGCGTATCTAATGCCATACCTAACTTGCTCTTCTCGTCACCACGGTTGTCTTGAGAGCTACTGTACCAAAGACACCCTTGATGACGAGTTGAGGGAATCGATCACCAGCGAGCGGAATCACTTTGAAACACCCCCAAAAATTAACACGTCATAGTCACTACTACTGTAGTACCACCCCCACCCCCATCCCCACCTCAGACTCAAGTTGGACCTCCTCACAATGAGGTTGTTCATATCTTTCGCTTCTTTTGGTCTTCTCAATAATGGTAAGCTCGGTCTCACAGAAACTGAGTGATCTCTGACTTCCAGTGCTTTACGTTATCATCCTCTCCGCCGCTCTCGATCTCGTACCCCCTTCCACACCGAAGGGCGTCGTGGCATTCTTCAACATCTTCCCTGCCGTCTTAGCCAAAACTGTCTTTCCCCTGTGGTCAAAGGGGCAGATACGATATACCACAAGAGTCGCATTTTGCGCTGCTACTTCATGGTTGGGCATCGTCGTGAGTTTTCCGGACCTCAGTCAAGCACAATTGGCTCATGTCAAGATCGTCGCATTGTCTTCTTCCGTTCCACCCCGGTTACTGGGCATATCCCTGGCCTCTTTATCTTCAGGTTTGGGGGAGCTCACATTCCTGCAAATGACCACCACGTTACCTACAGATAAAGCGAGTAAGACCGCTTTGGGCGCTTGGGCGAGTGGGACAGGTCTGGCTGGAGTGGCTGGTGCGGCTATCTGGTGGATGTTGAGAGGTCTGGGTGTCAGAGGAGGACTCGGAATTTCAAGTGTCAGTAGCTATCTTTCTCTCATTGTATCATCATCGTATCATCATACCATCTGTGCCTGCGGTCTACGATGTCCGTGCGCATGCTCACACGTCAGATATTACCCCTCTTGTTCCCCATAATATACAATTTTGTCCTCCCGTCCTCGTCCGACCTCACCTCAACAGTAGCTTACCAGCCTCTTCCCACTTCCCTCAATGTCTCTTCTTCTCCTACAGTGTCGCCTCCTGCTGTACTGTTGATCGAGTCAAGTCTTCCCAAACCGCGAAAAGACCGACTTCACCTCAGCACGAGGGACAAGCTGGAATTGCTCAAGCCGCTTCTACTGCGATACATGCTACCGCTCTGTCTCGTCTATGTTGAGGAATACGTGATCAATTCCGTGAGTCGTTCATCTTCATCTGCAGGACAATGTGCTGAGGAGAAGGGGGTAGCGCCAACCTTAGTGTTTCCCATACCTACTCAGGGGATATGGTCGGCTTTCTTTCATACGCCAAGGGATTATTATCCTTTCTGGTCGCTCACCTGTATGTTCATTACTCTTGTGTACCAGCTCTCTCTTCGCCTCATCCTCTAATCTGACTTCTCGGTATCCTCTCAGCTCCTGTGGTGTTTATAGGTCCCGAGTATCCGCCGTCTGAGCTGAGCCATCCCAGACCAAACGTTCGTTTTCATATCACGCTCTTCCCTTTCCTTGGGATTTCCTCCCGTGCCTCAGTCTTATCTTCCCCTTCCCACTCTCATCCAATTCGCGATCCTCCTTCTCCTCTCTGTCCAATCCTCGCACTTCATCTTCTCCTCCACTGCTTATACCCCTCCCGCCCCGCCGCCACATACAGGTGTCGATCGATCCATCACAGTAGTCTTTATGTTCATTTGCCTTGAAGGACTCTGTGGGGGTTCGGCATACGTCAACACATTCTATCATGTCGGCCGGATCAGTAGTACAAATGTTCCGGCACATGAATCCCCGAGTGAAGCCGAATTCGACGATGATACAGGGAATGGCTTGTTGCCACTGCCTACCGGAGATGGTGAAGAAAATGGATGTGTCGCCGAAGCAGGATGTATGGAAGACGAGAAGGAGAAAAGATGGAAGATGGAACGGGAGTTCCGTATTGGTGTCACGGGCGCCGCGGATAGTTTCGGGATTTTATTGGCCAGTCTCATCGCTATGCCCGTCGAGATGGCTTTGTGTGACGCTCAAGTCATCAAGGGTAGAACAACATGCAGAGAATTGTAACTTCGTCAACCACCGAGTCACCGACTAGATACTTTGGTTGAGCGTGACGTGGATTTGTGGTGTGAACTGAAATATACGAATCAACCCACCTTTGATGGACATCCTTGCTCCAATACGTCTATTCAATGACCGACTCCCCTTACCTCACGCCCTACATCGATTTGACGGGCTGTAGACACGGCGGCGTCGATAGAGGAAAGAGTGGTCGATATCGGGAGGTTGGTCAGTGCGGTGCTCGAAATACAGTCTATAAGAAAGTACAAATTGGGCATTATGGCAAGTTCTTTCCCAAACCTCGTCTCTTTGCCATCCAACATGTCGTCCTCTAGAACTTTGACCACAGAAGACAAGACACACATTCAAATGGTGGCGGAAGTTATGTGTGAGTCGGCTTTCGCGACTCAGAGAAGAAAGAAATTTCTCCGCGATGCGGCCGCACTCGCTTCGGGAAAATTATGTTTGATGACTGGTGATGATATGATATCGTATTTTGAGGGTCAGTCCAACCCCAAAGAAGGTGAGTCACCTGTTTCATAATCTATCCTCATTGACCATTTTTAGATGATCGGAGAACTTCAGTACGGGCTTGCCGAGACTTTGCCAATTATTTGATACACGATCGTGGGGCCTGGTCGGGATCGAATGAAAAGGTTTGCAATACACACCAGATGAAAATGATGAGAAGAGTAGAAAGGTTCAGACTAGTAGAACACAGTCATGCTCATTGGGAGGACCAGGCCCGATTTTTTTACCGATTAGGGGTATCACTCATCCTGGGCCATCTCCTACCTGACCTCCGTCAGAATCCCGCTGAATGCAACTTCAACATTCACACCCCATACTATTCTCATTTCAGGCTACATGGCCAAATCCCCAGACAAAGCGGCATAGTGAATACCATTATTGACCCTGTCCTAGGGGTAAACCTGGAGCCCGAGTTGCAAGAATCACCACTTTTCACAGAATGGCTCAGCGGACAGATTGAAGTGCCGAAACTAACTGACCTGAGTGCATCACAACTCACCATCTATGCCCAGCAAGGCTTTCTGGTGAGCTTGCCTTCTGAGAATGGGAAGCCACCAAGCTGGAAGTATGCAGCTACACCCCCAACGGTCGACAGCACTCTTCCACCACCTCCAGCTCCAGTTGTCAATCTATCCTACAGCTCATCCGCAGTATTTGATGATACAACCTTGATTGGCCCGTTGATTGTCCCGTTGTCATATGGCATAGCTGGAAAAAGCAATCCATCCGGCATTGACTCCTTCCAAGCCAATCAGGATAATGACCGTGCCCAATTTGGTACACTCCCACATTCAAACATCTCAGACACTCTCGGATCACCTGCCTTCCCTGCATATGACCAGTTGGTGCCCAATATCGATGATGTCAAGCGCTTGAATAACCCATTGTTGGTGGTTACAGCTGGGGATAAAAGTCGATCTAACTCCATCCCGATCCCAGTTGATCAATCTTCCAACTTTGTTCACTTCGGTACACCTCCAGATTCGAACTTCTCAAGCACTTACAGGTCACTCCCCGTCTCTCCATACAATCAGCTGAGGCCTCCTGTTGAAGACCATACAAGCTTGAATGCTCCGCGGTCAAACGTTACAGCTGCGGAAGACCGTCCACACAATTCCTATCGGTTCCAAGTTAATGACTATCCCAACTCTTCCCATTTCCATACACTTCCCAATCCAAACCTCACAGAAATTCAGCAATCACTTGCCTCTACCCCATTCGCCCAGCCGATGCCTGCTCCAGGTCATTCTCAACATCAAGATGCCGGTCCCACAGAGGGTTTCGCAATTGAAGGAGGTCCGCATCATGATCAGTCGTGGGTTGGGCAGCCTCCCATGATTGGATATGACTCCGTGATCTTTCCAAACAGCCAGCCAAGGTTTTGGTCAGGTCATCTGCAACATCCGGGATTTGAGGTGCTCCCGAATGAAGGAGGTTCACATTATAACCAGCCGAGCGCCCTCCCTGGGCAGCCTCCCACGGGGAGGAACGGCCCCGCAATGACAAAGCATTCCCTATCAATGTGGGATGGATTTGCCCATTCCCAAACAGAATACTTCCCACCACAACAAACTACCATGGCAGATGTTACCCAACCGGTGGGTGCCCAAGTCAACAGTGCTCAGTCAATGATTTCCCGCACATTGCCAGGACAAGCTCCTGGAGTTCAATCTCGGCCCTATTCGCACCAAGTACCTGGAGCAATCCGGGTACCGCTCTACTCTCCGGGCCAAGGACACCACGGAAATGACTCCCAATTTCAGGGACGTCTCTTGGCGCAGCTTGACCGGTCCTGGCAGGATGGAGACCTTCAAAGTGGGTTGGGTCACCTGCAGGGGACTGCGGAAGCTCCGCCGCGGCCGCCTCCGTCATATGAAGCTAGCCAGTCCGATTTTGAATACTGGTTATGGAATGGATGATCATCCTTTATATTGATCTCGCTTACTAAATGAGTCCTGTGAGAGAGCTACAACTAGGGAATGAGGACAATTTCAGCCGCACCTGATGGATTGAGGAGGAATGAATTGTTCGCAGCCAAGGACTCGCGTGATCACCAAGCTCTTTAGCGACGGGTATGAACCTTGTCTACATATTGACCTATGTATGATATGATTGCGTGTTGAAAGAGCTGATGCACGCTCAAAAGGTCGTTAAGACCACCGCGGATGGAGTCAGTCATCCATCGGATCTTCTCCAGTGAATCGGGCCAGGTCCGACAAAGTTTGCCACATGCCACATCGAAGCGGTAATTGGGGGGATGAATTAATCGCCACAAGATGCTACGTATCCTCCTCGGCGATCTCCACCTCGATTGCCCAACAACGCCTTCTCAGTCTTGCACTGACTACTTCACACCTACTTTCTCCACCTTTGACCCAAGTTCTGCTCCTATGTATCCATTAATTAAACGACGCTGACTCGAGTATTCTCAACCGGTAGAGACTGTACGATCAACAAAAACTGATGGGTTCTCCTTTGGACCGGACTTGAGGACCAGGTTTGCTGGCTAATGGCATTCAAGGGCGGACAAATTGGACATTTTCGACATAATCATTTGTTCTTACCTTCTTGTCGCTACTCGATATGTCCACTTCTCCCGATGTAACTTCAGAGGCTGCGGTAAAAAGCTTTCTGCCATTGAACATACTGGACTATTATAATGCCCCTGTCAGACGAGGATGGTGGACTCCCAACCGACGAGGCATTGCAAGCGGGAAGGAGCCCTTGCTCACTCTCGAGGAAATCAGGGCTGTGTCATCGGGTGTAGAGCCTCAAGTGTCCAGTGAGTCGTCTCATGCCTTGTCATACAGAGTGAATTGACACGTCAGATCTTGAAAGAAAGTTCAACACTACCATAATGACGGCCAGACGTGCCTGTGATCATTTGTCGATACAACATGTAATCCAGGGTTTCGATTCAAAAATCTACCACAGGAGAAAGATGTTGTGTCAAGCCATGGAACTCCCTTTCAAAACACGTCAAAATCGACAAGTTCCACTTGATCAGCTGACCTCGTTCCATCAATTTCTCACAGAACTACGGGAAACTGCTGGTGCACTTCCATTCGACGACTTGTCACTCAACGATTCAACAGTCCTAGGAGGACCCATGAATACAAGGGGAATCGACCTAGGAAACTCGCACCAGAATTCTGTTCATATCCCCATAACTCCCATGCTAAAAAGTGTCAATCTGACCGACCAGGCCAATCAATCGGCAAGGCTTTATCACCAGTTCGAACGTTTTGTCGTCAGCAATCAGCGTATTGTAAATGGCAGTTTGGAACTTCAGCAAGCCATTAAAACAGGCTTTCTCGACCTGGCTCAGAAGTTCGCTCTTATAGACAGTCTGGGCACAAGTGACGTATGTGAGTGGATAGTTGAGACGAGCTGGGCTAATGAAATCAGATTTGGACCTGTATGATTCGACTATGAGGATCGCAAGTGTACTCGAATCGATGTTCTTCGCTAATCCTTTTTTGAACCATGAGGATAGAATTTCAGATCTTGCGGCGCGAGACGCATACATAGACAGTTGGCTGAAGTACGAATTTCCGCCCGAAAGAAGGCCTTCCACGTCCATGGTGCGTGAAACGATCGCTCTCGTCCCGCAGTGGATTCGGGATGGCTTGACAGGCCACTTTCACATGTATCACCCTTTGTCGACGCCCATCGGCCATGTAGGAGATGTTCGTCAATCAGGATTACGACCAACGACTTTCTTGCCAGAACTCGCGAGCAGCAATCATGATATGCTCGATCACAAATCCAAGAGTACAGAAAAGGAAGGTACCGGAGGCTTCGAAATGAGCTCATATAACATACCACCCACTGATGTTTGTTACTCAGTAAGGCCGCTGGTGCCTGTGATTGTTTCTGGTCTGCATAATACCTCACTAATCCAATCAAACCCATGGAACCTTGTGAGTCAGTCTCGAGAAGGCTGTTGTTCGCTGATCTGCAGAAGGAGGTAACGGATCCTCGCGCGGCATGGTCAGCATCAAACTATCTCGGCTTCGAACAAGGTGCAGGTCATCACGATGAGTTCTCACTGGGGCAGACATGGGTGTCTCCCCAGACGCTAACGGACTCATTGGCTTACCAAAACATCTGATCTTGCTGGATGGCATGGAATCATCCTTGACCAAAGTGAGTCACTTGTGAGAGGAGCTGTACTTATGACAATAGGCAGAGATTGGGTATAGCAACTGAAGGACATTGAACGATACCCATCGGATCGATCACAGGGCTCAGATTCGAGGAGGGTCCTTCGGAGAGAAAGCCGTAGGAGACTCGAGGATAGAGTTGAACGAAAGGCTACTTTCGAAAGTAAATTTGCCCATGAGTGGTACCCGCTCCCGGCCGCTATGATCGCTCCGCATTAATGAAGGTGTCTCACGGGGAGGGAGAGCTTCTGGAAGAGATAGGGAGTGATTTTGGGCGGGGAAATCCTGGTAGATCTCAAGGGCAAGGGAGTCCTAACCCATCTATTGGGCCGATGTAAGTCATATGGAACATGTCATATAGGTGATATGATCGTTCGGAATGGGGTTCATGCATGCTTATATGTCTGGAGTCGATAAATGCTCGGGTAGATGAGGTTCACCTGGTAACTTATCACGTTGCCTTGTTTGTTCAATGGACTCGTTCTCTCCCCGTAATCGGTCTCCTGGCAGAATCAATGGGGCAAGTACGAGTATATGTGGAGTGAGAGGGAAGGCAGACTCGCGAGTTTTCCCTCAGTCAATGATCTCTCACTAGTTGGTCTCTCCACAACAATGGCAAGCTTAGCCCGGGTCGTCCTCTTCAATAAGAACTTCCTTACCCCTCGTCGAATGATCGACATTATTTGCAACAAGGGTCAAAGTACTCTAGTCGTCAAACATTTCAAGAGGATGTAATGGTGCAGACTTGTAAGAGGTGGATGACGTCCGCTCAATCATCGATCATTGTCTCAAATGGGGACGATTGGGAATATCTCAAAATCGGCAGAGATGTCACTTCTCGGATCCCCATACGTGGTGATTCTAAGAGAAAGAGACCGATCACCCTCGTGGCTCAATTATCTCGACATTCTAGAAGCGGATCGGGACTAGAATACTCAGTAGAGAATTTGTGGTATTGGTACCTAGCAGAAGTCATGCAACACCGATATAGTTGCCCCATCAGCGGAGGTCACCGCCAGATTAGGTGATCACACTTTGCATCGTTAGGACATCTAGGAAGTGATGGTATCAGTTCGTTTGTGTGGGGTCCCGAAGGTAAGGTGCGGGAAAGAGTAAGTTCCGATCACACAGAATCCCGAACCAGTCACTTGCAATTGCTGGCCTTTTCACCGTCCGCAAATGTGGCGATTGGGCGAAGTCGTCTACTTGTACACGTCAGTACGTGAAGATGGCGTGACTGCTCCCGGCCGAACTTGAGGTATGCATGTCCAAAACGAGGGTACAGTAGTGCCCGAAGACGAAAGTGGTTGTGGACCAGTGGTCGTGGTTGTGCGCACAGTCGTTGTTCCTGTTCTAATTAGCGTGCCTGAAAGGATCTCGGTTTTGTTTTCGCGTGCCACACTGCCACACTTGAAAAAAGTGCCACATTCCTCATTCAAAGGACGGTTCTTTCAACTCCGTCCTCGCACTCTCCGTCAACATTTTTCTCACTTTCGTACCCTTCCATTCACGATCCTCCACCAAATCGGAACCTGCGTCGGCCTGTCGGCCTGGAGCTGTGCATAAAAATGGAGATCAACTTGTCTGAGCTTTCTGACCTTGACTTGTTGATTGAGTACTAATACTAGAACCTATGTCTGAGCTCAACATCACTTCTTTCTCTTGCTTTTTTCTCTTCTTTCGCCCGCCAATATGTCGATGCCGACTCAGTCTCAAGCTGACCAGGAAAACGTACAACGGACACTGAAAGTTCTGCGATATTACAACGATTCCAGTGAATCCCAGTTTTGGTTCTCTCACCAATTGCCCCCTTGGTCGGACCAACGCCTATTTCTAACGGCTGAACAGTATTGGAATAGCTTCCAGGATCCTGCGTTACGGGAACAGAGTAAGTTGTTCCATGATCTCAATGGAAATTGCTCACTCATTGGCATCATTCATGACACCATTCAGGCCTGCTTGAACGTTGCTGCCCGTCTGTCTCAACAGAAACAGGATTGGGCTAATGCCGACAATACTGGAAAAAATCTTGCTATAAAGGTGGTCCGCAGCAGGGGAGACAGGTTGAGAAAACGCTTGAAGGACAATTTTGGCGCATCGAGTTGGGGCGAAGGAGCTTACAATGTTGCCCTGTCACTTGTCTCAATTGTTCACATACCATTTAGAGAACGTTTGAAAGGATATCATTTTATCCTTGATCTTTCTACTTTTCCTGACACTCGCTACAGTATTCTACCAGAGCTAAAGACCACAGCAAAGAGCGTCAGCAAGGGAGCCAATTCTACAAATTCTTTGGTGGTGCCCCCGCGAGGCGAAAGGAGTAGAAAGAAGAAAACTGCTTCGCATCCGTACAAAGCAGCCGACCGCACTGCCTCCCGCAGCTCCAACGGTTCGTGCTCCGAGTGGTCGACAAATTTGACAAATTCGACCTCGTCATATGGAGAACACTTGCCAAGCGCTCATCGTTCCAAAACCAGTCATGCAGCAACTTCATCACATTTCTCTCTGGTTTCGGACTCCCCAGACACTCCACTGACAAGCATACCTCCACAAATTAATGTTGGCGAGGGCCAACTAGCTACGCTGTTTCCCACAACATCTACGGATTATCTTCCAACTCCGGTAATGAATGTGAGTGAGCCCCGTGCCCATGACTATGCCAACATGGGCAACTCTTTGGCGTCCAACTTCTTGGCGCCCGGCGAGACTCAGCCCTTTCAAACTTCTAGCTTCCATCCTCCAGGGAACATACAGATGTTCAGTCACGATCATCCCGATCTCTATTCGAGGCCTTCACATATGTATTCACTCCAGTCCCCAAGACATAGCAATTACAATATGAGTTTACAACATGAAAATATGAACACAGCAGCTGGGAGCTCGAGCGTTCGTTTGCTGGACGAGGAGGCTCTTGCTGACCTTGCTGAGCTGCAACGAGGCTACGAGAACTACATGCGGCAGCGCAATAATGGACATACATCGGGTATCAAGTGTTCTCGTTTTTGCCCACCGTTTACATCATGTTTATCTTTGAGGATGTGACCAGGGTGGCTCATGATGGAGTGTGCACATCATAGCCCTCAGAGCGCTATGAGGGAGGAGGCGACAGGTCCATAGATAAGAGAGGATGATAAGCCGGGAGAAATCAATGCATTCGACCACTAATCATAGATAGGATCAACATGGTACATCTTGACACTTCCTTCTTCTGGTTTAATCGGCTCGTCTCCACTGTCTGTCAGTTTCCCATTCTCACAGACGGAAAGAGTGTGGTACATAGATGGTTCATGTTGTGATATGACGGAATACACAGTGTCATAATCTTGCTGAATAAAATAAGAGGGTCGACTCACTAGATCTTTCCACTTTTAAACATCGGTCTCCTCGAGGATACCTCAGTATCTGAATCTTCTTCCACGGCGATAGCTTTGACTTTGGGGGCAGGTTTGGCCCAGTTCGCTTTGTCTCCTGACCGTTTCGCAGTCTCCTTTGCCGGGGTTGCTTTGAGGGAAATGGTCTGTAGACGACCGCTGTTGGTGAGTTGAAACTTCCGATCTAAGCCTTCACGCCTATATCCCTTGCGTCCGACTACACAGTGTAGCTACATGTCACTTCATGACTGCAGTAAGAGCAGATATGAGGGGTGGGACAGTGCGCCTGCAGAGAGAATTATAGAAAAAGTCCAGGAGCCTGATGGAGAAGAATCAAATAAACTCACTCTGGTATAAACCCGAATTCCATCCTCCCATTCTGGGCCTTCGTCCCCTGACAGATATAAAAACCTTTTCTTTCGAATTGAATGATATCCCATTTCCTTAGATCAGCCACTTCGGCACTAGCCAGTGCATTGGTTCTGTATTCCGTTTTGGGATTGGTGATCTCGTCCAATGAATCGTCTTCCTCCATCCGTTTTTTGGTGATGAGATAGTCGTATTCTATTAGAACCACAGGTACAAGAGCGTGATTTTTGGTGGGAGCAGAGAGCCAAGTGACCTTTTTGGAGGTTTTCTTGAAATCTCCCTCGAGGTGAAGGGTCAAAGTAAGGTTCGTGATGAGACCGGAAGGGGAGTGGTCTCGGGAGGTGACATATGCGTTTCCCCAGTCCATAACGGTGATCTGACCGATCAGTAAATTATTCAAGAGTGTCTGAACAGAAAGCAAGTAAATGAGGATATGACCCACCTCTTCATTATCGGCAAAAGACTTGACGTCTTCTTGTTCCATCAAGAGAGTGGACGAGAAGATCACGTCTTTCTCCCCAACATCGGGATTCTTTTTATGAAGAGGTTTTTTTATCACTTCTTCATCCTCGCGATCTCGACCGATGACTTTTACAGTGACCCTCTCTCGTCAGCCGTTGTCATACAATTCTGAGTCGGAAAGAGAGGATCACTCACATTCCATCTTCCGCAATGGCCCAATATCGAGGGGCGACAGGATCAATGACTTTCTTGTTTACTGTCCAGATACCATCCCACTCCAGTTGAAGCTGAGACTGAGAAGCACCTTGACCAAGAATGTAGTCTTTCAACCCCTTTACTGTCATTCCCCTGGAGCGGATACCTCGGACAGTGGGGAACCGGGGATCATCCCAACCTTTGACCATACCCTTTTCCACCAGGTATTTTAGTTTTCGTTTGGACAGTACGGTGTATACAAAGTCAATACGGCTGTAATCATCAGCAAACGTCTCTCATTATTATGGTATCTTTGGGATCCGGTGATGTTAGGGACTGTGAAACCACGGACTGACCTGAAGTCGAAAATATCAATCTTTGAAAAACCTAGCTTTTGTAGGAACCATTGATACTGCTCATGTCTTGCGTAATATTCATTGGCCCTCAATGCATGAGTTACACCATCGAGATGGTCGATAATCGGACAAGCCAGGTCATAAGTGGGGTATGCTCTGTATTTGGTACTGGTTTTTGTTAGTGTCTCCTATTTCTTTCACGGCGAACCCAGACGTACCCGGTAATGTGATGGGCCCCTTCCACATAGCGGAATACGACAGGATCCCTCATACTTCCGTTCTTGTGCTGGTAGTCGATCTTGGCTCTGCCCGACCACTTCCGGCCTTCCTCGCTGCCGGTAAGGAGTTCTCGAAAGCGAGCTAAGTTATCTTCCACTGAGGCATCCCGGTTCTTTGAAGGGATCTCAGCTCGGCGCTGTTCTTTCACCTGATAAGTCAGTGTCCGAGACATCGTGGAGGGACGAATCCTCGCGGGACAAAGTCGACGTGCGAGCTGAGATAATTTGAGGTAGAGTAAAAATGTGTTCGATACTCACTGTCTCTCCATCGGTGTCATCCATGTACATGTCACCTTGACGAACAAGCTGCTCAGTGTATTTGATGATCTCGTCGAAGTGATCGGATGTGTGCACGACTTTGTCATAGGCGATCTCAATCATGGCCAAGTCCTCCATGATAGTGGTCTCGAACTCTCCCTTGAATATTAGCTCAGATCCGCACCTCACGCCTCACACCTCACAGTAGGGACGAGGAGTACAAATGCTCACCTCTTCTTTGAGAGGGTTCGTGTCGTCAAAACGGAGAATGAAGGTGCCTTGGTACTGATCGGCGAGGAAGCGATTCAAAATGGCTGCCTTGAGGTGACCAATGTGCAGATACCCGGACGGCTCGGGAGCTGAAAGTATCAGTCACACTTCTCGGGGCGGAAGCTGTACTCTGGTGGAAAGAGGACTGACCAAATCGCAAAACCACCTTTCCCGGCACCGCGTTGGGCAACACAACCTCAACACTGTCGATTCTTTTGGCTTTCTTATACCTTTCTGCATCCGCCTTTGCGGCCATCGACTCTTCCAGAACTCGCTTTGGTACCGGGAGAGTCTCTACATGTGTGTACCAACGAGACAGATGCGGTCTCCCTGGCTTTCTGACAGAGTTGGCGGCAACACCGTTACCTCTTCGTCAGTACGGCCCTTGCACTATATCCATACATACTGCGGATTGTGCCCCAGATGATGGCATCACCAAAGCCAAAGTTCGGGCCAGAGAAGTATGTACTTTACATCAGCTCTTGTGTCGGCAAGAAAGACACTCAGAGTTAACTGACCGGTATACCAAATAATCATCAAGAGCATCGAGACAAGCTTGAACATCCGGGAAAGGGGAGTTGGACTCGAAGATCGTGGGTAAAGGGGGCAAAGGTATCTGGAAGTCAGTCAGCCTTTCTCAGTTCCAGGACAGAGAGTATAATAGGACATATGATGTGAGAATGAACTGACCTCCTTGCCTGGGAGACCTGTCTCCAGAGCAGCTCGGACGGTGTTGAGTCCAGTCACACCGTCATACTTGAGATCATTCACGTCGATAGCATCGTAATTCCACTTGATGTCTGCTCCCTGCAGAAGTGCCAAGGCCAAGATGGTAAATGGAGGGTTTTGTGATATTGGCGCAGTGAGAGTGGGCATGTTGGGTGGCGTGGTAGTAGAGGATATGACTGTTCTGATCAGAATCAAGAACAGAAGGATGACGTGGGGGGGGGGGTTGGAAGTCTGACTTTTGGAGGTTGGGGGCGGAGATGAATACGATCTCCGAGAAGAGGACCGAGCGTCACCGAGCCATTGGGGCAACCCTTCCTCCACCGTCACCCTCCCCTCCCCACCTTTTCCTCTTCCCCGTACCACATATACTCACACTCATTATGACCTCTCTTCGCAGACCCTCAGCCGCCGTCAGAGCACCTCCCCCTCCTCAAGGGAGTAGGCCTCCAGCTGACAATGACCGTCGCAGAGATGCTCGCAAGTCCAAAGTGGGCGATGCTATAAAAAAGCGTCTATCCATGCGGTAAGTCGCTTGCTGTCCCGTCGCTTACGTCTCTATGCATCATGTGTACTCTATAAACGACAACAGGAGGTCTCTTCTGATGAGCAGCTATGTCCCGGGTGATCAGCTCTTTACACCTCCCCCGCCACTTCCAGGTCAGGGCGGTGACTTCCTCTCCACTGACCCCTATCAGCGTCACGTCCTTCAGGTCGATCGCCCATCGCCCGGTTTGGGTGACGGAGATGATCTCGAAGAAACTGGTGAATCCAAGTTTGGGTTGTTTGGATCGGCAGACTTTGCTCAGAGGGGATTTGGAAGTGGTCCGACCACTGTGCAAGATGAACAAATTCGCCGACGCGGAGCCACAGATCAAGGAATGCTGGAAGAGTGGAACTTGGATGAACTTGAGAAAGAGGGTATGGATCTGAATGGCTTTCTCCGGCGCACCCTGGCAGGGGCGGATGATGATGAGAAGAAGAGGTTCGTGGCTGCTCTCATGAAGAAGAAGGAAGGCAGCGCGAAAGAACTGCAGAGGAATGTTTTCAAAAAGTGGGTTTTTACTTCAGTCGTCTACCAGAGAGCTTGTATCGATATGGCCCGAAGCTTATGACCAGTTATGCCGAGTTTGTTACCATCTCAAAAGAGATCTCGACACTGGAGAATGACATGCTCGAGTTGAAAGAATTACTGGCACAATGGAAAGATCTGCCTCAGTTGATGGGAATGGAATCGACATTAGCGCCTACTCTGGACAAGAACGGAAATCGTGAGTTCCCCTTCCCGACTGAAAGACTTGATCAATCCCCGCCCTCGCTGGTTTCCACTGTTGACTAGCGCGGAGCTAACGGATCAAGTGGAGAGGCGTCGAACACAACGCAATTCGGTCGCCGATCTTCAACAATTATACAAGTCACAAATTACTAATCTGTGGTCAACCGTCGAAGGGTCGCAGAAATATCTTCCCATTGTACCCGGTAGACATCTTGTCTTTGAGACACACAATTTTGTCGAGCTCAACGCGGCGACGTACAAAGCTAAACAGAGTGTCAGCCTGTTTCTTCTGAGCGATCTGTTATTGATCGCTGGAAGACGGCGACTGAAAGCTGCTGCGACGATGGGGATAGATGACAAGGAGAGAGACAGAGGTAGAATGGTGGCCGAAAGATGTTGGGTGCTGGCGGATCTGGTGGTAGTCGATGTCAAGGACAGCGGTGGTGAGTATACCACACTTGGTCCCGCTGCTGAATCACGCCTTCTTTATGCGGTCTTTCGTCCAGTCACTGGTGTTATTGGTCAAGTTCACCTGTGGGGGCGAGTCCGCTGAGGTACAGATCTGACGAATGCTCTCAAAATCAAGCGCAGCAAAGAAGTCTGCATTTATCGTACATCTCGCCCTGAAGACAAGAAAGCCCTCCTTGCCGCCTTCCGTCAAGTCTCCCAAGAGCTGAGCGAAAAAAAGCGCAAAGACAATGAGAAGGAGCAAGAGCGACGCAAGTCAATCTGGCTTGGGGACTCTGCGGCAGGAGCTAACACCTCTTCCGGCTCACTCGCTACCCTTCTCTCTCCCACGCGCCCTCTGTCGACCATAGGGCTCTCGATGGCAGACTCCAAAGATCTTAACTGGGTGGACGAGTATGGGGATGATTTGACCATGGCTATCGCCACTCGCGATTGGCCTGAAGCCCTCAAATTGGTTGATAAGGGCAACGATCTCCTCCGGACGTTCGCTGGTAACGCAGCGGCGGTTCAACTTCTCAAATCCCGGATCGACCAGCTCAAACCGAATTTGATCACCCAAATAGTTCATGACCTCTCGGATCCAGAGATCAGAAAGGCCGCTACGGTCAAACTGGTGTCGTATCTCACCAAGCTTGACAGAAATGATCTGGCCCGGGACACGTTTTTGAAAGCTAGGAGGGATGTCATGCTCAAACGGGTGAGAGGGATCAAATGCGAGGGGGACATCAGTGTGTATATCAGCGAGTTGGCGGTCGTTTGCTTTACTATCGTGAGACACACGAGTGAATGGTATCGTGCAGCGTTTGAGGATAACAGAATGGCTTCTGGTGAGTCCATTGCGTTTTCTACCGTATTCATATCTTCCTTCTCCGACGCTCCTGCGTTATCCTAGTCTCCCTGCGGATACGTATCTACCAAAAAGGGTTGTGAGACACCACTGACAATCAGGGTTTGTCACTTGGGCCAAAGCGCAGATCGAGACGTTTGCCGACATGTTTCGTCGTCAAGTCTACGCTCCGACCATTGACGGTAATGTAGCGGAAGAGTGTCTCAAGGTAACCGCGTCCCATAATCGGAAGGTAGGTTCTTTACTCTTTTCATCTGACCCTTTGCCTCCACCTTCCTTTGACACTCTGTTCCGACGCAGTCAATCCCCCCAGACTAAGAGGCATGCTCATTGGTAGCTGTTACGCGACGTCGGTCTCGACTTCACCTTCCTTCTCTCCACCCTTCTTCAACCAAACCCCGCAGATACGAACCCCGAAATACCCTCCTTCAACCTGCCTGACTTTTCCGACTTTGTGGATACTCCTACGGTAGGGTATCAAGTCCAGCCTTCACCTTTCATCAGCACGTTCGACACATCAATCCTTCGATTTCACCAGACTCAGGGACGAGACACCGAGCCTTTAGTTGGAAATACAGCTCCACTCAGTATACGTAGTCCGAGGAAAGTCAGGGAAGGACTTTTGACAGCCGATGAACGTCCTAGCAGTCCCACGCCGCCTCCAAGGAGCGCAAGGAGGAGTCCATTGCCCCAGGGTGGACGAGATGAATTAAGATGAGTCAACAAGTCTCCATACATATGAGTATAGCATCAAAATGACATGTGATGAATGCATCATGTTTCTGGAATTGTCCATGAGCATTCTGCATTTCCGGCGGACATTCAGCAAAGTTATGACACATGCCACAACTCCCATAAGAAATCGGTATTACCCTCCACCCATTGATCCATCAACACACCCCACGGTTGAGTACCATAATCCATCTGTGTACCTTCTCCAATGGCGCTTAACGCTCGAGCAGGCTGGTCAACCAGATGATCACAGGCTATTATGGAGATTACACTTATGCAGGTGGTGTTATCTGCAGGAGAGGGTAAAGTGCAGGTGGTATTGGTGGAAGGGACAAAAAGCCCTGCAGATCAGTTGAGTCATGGGAAGGGTCATAACCCGTTATCCTCTATTTATGAACAGTATATGAAGACTAGCAGTTGACCGCCGCGGACGCGGCGGGTGAAAGCAAAATGTGCCATGTGGCATTCACTAAGAGGGTGTTGAAAGTCCCTGGAAATTCCCAAATTTATTTCCGCGTTTTCAATTCTTGTTCCCTTATAACAGTGCAGACTTCACCCAGCAGAACCAATAGGATTTGAAGATGTTACCGGAAATCTCTTTACTTGTGCGGGTGGCAATATAAGCCTGCCATATTTTGTAGTTTCCCCATCAATGAATCTCTTTTCCTCTTATTCTGATATTACTGACTTTTATGGTCAGATGTCACAGGTGTTGTTTCTTCTTCTCTACTGACCGACAGTCGACAAACCTTGGCTAACTACGTTGTCTTGGGGTGTTGATGTCTCACTGAGACAGGGTACTTGTTGGGGAACTACGCTAACTACGCCGTGGTAATACGTTGAGTGGCAAATGATAAAGTGATTGTCGATGAACTGCGGCTAACTTCACCGTGGTGTGTGGACCTGCTAGATGGTAGCTCTCCTTAACTCGAAGGTTGTAGCTACTGGATATATCTCTCGCTACTGACAACAATCAAGGATCGCTGAAGAAGATCAGCGATCTGTAAACTATCTATACTTCTCCTCTCTTCTCATAGAACATCCCTCAACTCCCGCACAGCCTCGTGCTCAATCCTCTTCGTTCAACTTTGCCATATCTCGCCATATCCCCAATATCCTACTCCGCTCACTTCGACTAACTTCGCTTAACTTCCTCCACTCTGCTCTGCCTCCCTTGGTTTCCTTCTCCTAACTTCGCCGTAGTTCTCCGCCAGGCGTGGTTGTCGTGACAAATGCTCCCTAGGTTCCCGTAATTTTGTCGAAGTTGGTCTCAGTGGTTGCGGGTTGTGGTGGTTGGCGATGAATAGGGGTTCGTTGATGGTGAAAGGAGGGTAGGTGGTGGTGGTTGTCAGGGATGTTACGACATGGTTTGCGACAGTCGGTCCGTTAGAGAGAAGTTATTTGACGGCTGTGACATTCTACTAACTTCTACCACTAAGACAACAGCCAGAGATCATCAAGGATCTATGGGAACTTCAGCTGTTGAGTACTTGGTCCCTCCCTAACTTTGCCAACGCCAAACTTTGTTCAACCAAAGCCCCGAGCTTTGTACCTCATGAACTTCATGCCTCCCTCACTTTGTATCTCCCTAACTTTGTATCCTCCCAACTTCATACCCTCCTAACTTACTACATGACTAAATTTGTCCTTGACAAAGTTAGCCTCCTAATACCCTTGTGGGTGGTGAAGTTCATGAGAACGGGATTGTTGCCAGCAAACTGATGTCCAAAGGAACCTTGTTTGATGGGAAAAGATGATGTCACGCGGCACCGCTTCACAGGTCTGGTCAGGGTTTAGAATGCATTGGGTATTTATCCAGCGACCGGCAATTGTACTGAAAGTGAGGCAAACTCCGACCAAAGCCGATGGATGTGGCATACCTGCGTTGGATAATGTTTTGGTAAGCTTTCAACCAGTGCCACATCTCACAGCGTTAGCCGGAGTACTGTATGCATCACTTTTGCTACAGACAAGTAGATATCGCTGCTTGATAGGCCTTTTTGTTGCAGCGGTTTAGAGCACTGTTCCATTGGGCATTGTTATATGACCAATGCAATGGTTGGTCATGGTTCATGACAACTGACCCCTTCCATACCCAAGGCAGTCCTTTGCTACGGCAGTTTACCCGAAGGCATGAAACCGCTTGCCTGGACATGCAAAGAGACATCATTGTCAATGTATGCATGAACGGATAGTCACATCCACGATTGGACGCTTGAATGGCATGATGAATGCATGATGTTGAATGCATGATGTTGCATGCGTGATGTTGAATGCATGATGCTGAATGCATGATGCTGAATGCATGATGCTGAATGCATGATGCTGAATGCATGATGCTGAATGCATGATGCTGAATGCATGATGCTGAATGCATGATGCTGAATGCATGATGCTGAATGCACGATGTTGAATCTCGGAGGCAAATTCTACAGGCGTATGAGCAGAGGCCGCGCCACGTGGTTATGTGTCCACTCGATTACTTTGGTTCTCGTGTATATATTATAGATTACGGAGGGGGAGCAGTCATGACAGACAAGATTTAGAGGGACACGGAAAAAATCTATAGCCGGTTAGATCATGCTTAGACGGAATACGTCAAATTGATATCTATGGTGAGAAGAAAAAAAAGACCAAACTCACATAATAATTTGGCAATTCGTAATCCTGTAGTACTCGGACAAGCATACATGACACCAGCATGATCAGAACCTATGTCATACCCCCATTGAGCGGCAATACCTTCCATCAGTCAACTCATCTTCTTTTACTTCCTACGAATCCTTTCTTTGCATCTTTCCGAGAATTCAATCTCACATTCTGACTCAAGATAACAATGGCAAACTGATGGTGCTCGATGCAAACATAGGTCAAATACCAATTTTAAGAAAACAAGTGGAAAGAGAGGAAAAGATGATGAAACATACGGAAACACTTACAATGTTCATCACCCGTTTCGAAACTTCTTTTCTTATCACTCTTCACAATCCAATCTTTCCCTTTTATCTGACCATCATCGTCATCTTCCATCGTTCCAAGTGTCCATATGGTCGGGATAACATCAGGTTTTATACCTCTTCCTTCAACGATATAGCTGAGGAACTTACCAGTTTGTTGTGATTGGAAGATGTAATTTCCGAGTGACACATTCAGAGAAGATGTGGCTATGGATAGAGCTTGAGGGGTGTTGTTAGTACTTGCTATTACTGGATCTAACATCAATATTATCATAGTGAAGTGACGGATCAGTCGTAACATCATCCTGGAGAATCCTTGACGAGTGATAGTTTATTATGAGCGCGGACAGGAATGGAGTCAAGAGGATGAATTTCATCCGATTAGAAATTTAGCTGGGATAACAGCTATGGTGGTATGATTCTAATTGGAAGAGGGTGACTAGCATCGGTCTCAGTAGGTCAACAACGGAGATAGGGTAACTTGGGTTCTCTCCGTGCGAAATTTCGATTTTCGTGGGAGGAGACAAGACACACGGGAGAAAGGAATGTTCAGGAGGGTGTGAAATGACCCTGGGGATTATGTTGGATGATATGAGATAAGAGAGAAGATTCACCATATCAATCATGTCAAAAATGTCAGTAAGGCATATGCAGTGAATGTTGGTGCATCGGTATGACAGGTGTCTATGATCACACTGAAAGCAACAAACACTGATGACACTTACTCTCTTCGTTCTCTGGAACTCTCTCGATCGTCCCCTCGTTTCCGTCTTCTTCTCTGATTCCGGCTTCTGCACTTGTAACAAGTAGAGTAATGGTGGCATCAAGTCTCATCAATATTACCCTGTCCATCCATATGGCGGACCCGGCGGAGGCTGAGACGACGAACTCTGCTGGTATTGCAAATCCTGCCAAGGCAGGTAGTTACCCTGTGGTGGTTGATTATCTGCTGTCCAATCTGGCTGAGGCTCAAGCTGGTAATGCCGAGCTTGATGAAAGATTTGGGGGGGATAACTGTATTCTCTATCTAAAGAGGACAGTCCCGAAGGGACCCGACCGTCTAGGACGCAATCTCCTTCCGGCGCTAAAAATCCATCATACCCGACAATCTGTCCTGTCCCCAGATATTGGGTTGAAACAGCTTGTGGGGCCACCGGTGTGTGTTCAGAATACAACTCCAACGCCCGGTAATCACACTTCAACTGTGGGGAATCATAAGACACATGACTGGGATGCAGGCCGATTTGAGGCTTCTCCGTGGTATGCCAAGCCTCACCAGGCAAGCCAATATCAAGGGATCGCATCTCTGAGTTCATAGCGGGCGGAGGATCCCCTTGAGCTCTGTCAACCAGATAAGAAGGGAATGGCAAGGCCTCGTCAACTCGCTTGAGATGGCTTGGTCCTTGCCCACTGTGAAAGAAATCAGATGATGGCCCTTGCAAAAAGGTGTTAGGAACATTGCCCGTCATGTTGATCGGTGTGGACAACATCAGTCCGTATTGTTGAAATTCCTCCCAAAGACCTTTGTGTATCCAGTTTGCCGCTGTCTCCACAGCCTGAATTATGTCAGACGGCTTCACAGAGGGGGGAAGCGTGACCCCATTTAGGAGCGTGCGGGTAGCTTTTATCGCGCCATATCTCTCCTTGCCACTGATAATGTGTCCTGTACCCCGTTGATCAAAACCAGGAATTAATTTGGACCGCAGCCAAGCTGTCAACTCCAGTAACAAATTATATCGGTCTCTGACTATTGTCGTCAGCATCTACGACACGAGTCGCACACTCACAATCTTCTGTTGTTGTCTGGTGATAGATCAAGCTTCGCATTTCAGGTACGGAAAGCAGGTCCTTGTCAGTGGAGGCTTGAAGCCGCGGGTAAGGTACTTCTCAACTCCGGGAGAATGCAGTGCGCAGTACTGTAGAAGGTGAAAGTTCTCCAGCAACTGCTGAGCACGCGGGGTCGTCTGATCCTGATTATCAGTTCCAGAAACCCCCACGGGGGAGGGGGGGGGGGGGGTGACAAATGTGACTCACATGTTTCCACACTCTATCTGGTCCGCGTAACAGCGTTTCGTACCTCCTACCAGGGGGAAGTGAAGATGAGTAGTGGGTGGCAGAGTCGGCGGTGTGGGTATTGTAAGTGGGTTCCATGACAACTTCAATGGCCTGTACAAGTCAGAGATGTAAGTATGAAGAGGTGTAACTCGACAGTGAGGTTGATCTTAAAACAAAGAAGAAGAGGAAATCGACCCTGGTTGTGGAAAGAGCCATCATTGATATACTACTTAGTTAAGTAAACTCGAGAAGCGAGTTAGAAACAGAGCGAACGATCCCCTAGCTCCTTTGTACAATGGTGGAGCTATGGTCCGAGAGGCCGAGGTAGGCTGTGCTATGGTCGGATGTGGTAGGGAGTCGATGGGAAGATGGACACATTTTGGAGAAGAAGTACATGTCAATGGTTGAATGGAGAGGGAGAGGGATGCGAGGAAAGATCGTGAGAACGTCGGTCAAGTTTGCAAAGTGGCGATGTGGCACTTTTCTCTCTGTGGCCGGTCGGCGGTCGAAATCACCCCATAGTTCCGTTGTGAAACTCTGATAGGGCAACCTGGTGTAGGTCTGAAATGATCAGGTCCATCAGGTCTGATGCTCCGTTCAACGGCAAGTTTCGCAAAAAGACTAACTGTTTCCTGGAGATCCTGAAGTCAAAGGCAGGTTGATCGGCGGTTTCAGGAACCTCTTATCGGCCAATAACGCATCACTCCCATTGACTCCGGTCGACATGATCTCTTACATTTAGCCTATGGCATAATGGCACTGATCGTGTCAGGCCGCTCGGGTGAGCCATTCCAGTCGTGAGGGAATCAGGACCTGGTGACCGTCGTGTTTGGCTCTAATCACCCATATTCCCGGAGAAAAGAGCATTCTCATCAAATATCCCAGATCAAGCACTCCATGACGTCCGAAGCCGATCAATGGACTTTCATCTACCAACAAGGCTGCCTACTCCTATAATCTCTTCACCTATCTCACAGCTTTTTACTCATGTAACACAACTCAATGCTCCTGCTCTGGACCCCTTCCCCCGTCTCCGTGTGGGTATATTGGTCAGCGGAGGGATTGAATACTGTACGTGGCTCAACCTCAACTTGGGTAGTACTTGCCATTTCACCCATCCTGACGCGCACTTTGCTGATGGGTCTTCAGAGGCAATTGTTCAGGTTCCTGAAATATGTCCCCCTGTTGGCAAGGATACGGAGTATCATTCCATTTGGTTGGAAGTTGCGAATATGGCGCATTTGGTCCAAAGTGCCCACCATACCCAAATAGCACGTATCCATCAGACAAAACTGTGGTATCATGTTGGTGTTGCCCTAAATAGTCAGGAATTGGTGGAGGTGAGTGCTGGCATGATCGACGCTCATGATCCCATTGCTGGTACATTGACTGTTTATGTTCAGGTTGTTCATTCACTGACTAGAACGAAATTTCGCCCGTTTCAGGGGCATAGCGCCAATCCTCTTCTGATGTCTGAGCTTCAGGATTCAGGGGAATGCTAGCAGTCAGCGAATACGGATCTTGGAAGTGACTGGTCGGTCCAAATGGTTCACATTCCACCTCTGCAGACGTTGGTGTCCCCTGAGTGTGAGCATCAATGGTGAGCAAATCAGTTCTCTTGGACGTGTCAGGAAGTTGAGGCAAGCTAGGCGCATATTGTTGCTGTTGATCATGACCAGGTTCGGGTACGAGGAGATGTAACCAGTTGGCCTCTACGGAGGTCGGGAGGACGCTTGATGAGTTACTCTCGTTTTCAACAGGAGATGGGTAGGATACGGGCGGTGGCGCCCCTGTACTTTGATTCAGGTAATTTGGGGGAACCTGCACAGTCCCCGAGAAAGGATCATGTAGAGGCTCTGGGACAGGCGCTTCAGTGTCCTCTAGTTCACATGCATGATCGACCGGCATAGGCAGAGGATCAGGGTCAGGGGATGGAATACGTTCTGATGATAGGGTTTGACTTGGTTCTGGTGTTGTCAAAGGCCAAGGCGGTTTGAGAGTCACTGGCGACATTGTCAAATCCGTCTCATGTGCACTTGAAGCAGCCTTGAGAGTCAACATGTTGCTTGTGTCAAAAACATACAAACTTACCCCTAACAACCCGGGTACTTCACGGATAGCCTTTATAGATATCGTTCTGGATGGTACGAGTTTGAGTGATTTGTCTCCGATCCTGAGCAGCAAACGCGAGAGACGTTTGTGGCGGGTTTCGTAGGCGTTCCGTCCTGTCGACAACTGGCCAGGAAGGAAAGTTCGTTGCATTATTCTCGCAATCGCCATGGTTGTCGTCCACTCGGCGAAGACTATTTTGGTCAGTGACTGAAGGCATTGTGAAGCTTGATCTCTCACCAGAATCCAGAGGCACCTCATGTCTCGCCAATCCCAACTTCTGTTCGAGAGACAGTGGCGCTCTGTCCTTGAAGGACATCATGACGGGCCCCAAAGTGCTTTGTGATTTACGGAGAACTCTTACTGCAGTTTCCAAGGCGTGATAAGCCCTGATCAATTCTTCGAGGCGTTCGTCTTCGGTCGGCTGCTCAATCAGTTTGGATTTCATTGCAACGGGACGACTCACTAGAGACAGGATCTGCTCATGAGTGGTTAATTCGGCGCCATCCTCTGGGCACAGAAGGTACGGCAGGCGAGTACCCGACTCCAGTGACTTGCGAAGCAAGAGCAGTCCGTACCCGTAGGCGTTCCAAGAATCAAATTTTTTTGATCCCAGGGATTTTTCCAAAGTCCGCACTCTCTTTCTGAGCCTCTCAAGTCGGTTCCTGCGCTGTCGCTGATCCTCTTCAGTACGGTCGCAGTCGATCGAGGACAAATATGATGCGATAATCTTACACGCGTTGATAGTGACGTCCAAACGCTGTTGCAAATCCGCTACGCCTTCAGTGATAATTTCGATTGAATGATAGACGACTTACTGTCTACGAGTTTGTCAGGATTCTGAAAGTACGCTTCGATCTCGGGACGGGTCATCAAGCACTCGGTACCATCACGTAAGGCAGAGCAGTGAGAGGGTATTCCAGGAATGGGGCGTTTTTTCACAAAGTGGTGCAATACCAACAAGGACACTTCGACATAATCGGTCTCGGCTTCACTCATGACTTGGAAAGTTTCAAGAACAGTGATTTGAATTTAGACTGAGATGTCTACCTTAAGTATCTTACTCCCACCCCTTCATCCTTGTGGGTCAGGTCTCGAGGCCGTGAGAACCTTCCGCTTGTGGCAGGTGGCGCGATCTCCGCATGAGTAGCATAGTCTCAATACGGTTAGCTAGTGTGGGTCAAGAAGCCTAGCGTGAGATGACAGGTCAGAAGACTTAGATGACCAAAGGAAGGTGATACTCGAAATGACACGTCAGGAATCAGTCACTGTGGCACTTTGTTCTTTGTGGCGTTTTTCAGACCGACCCCCTTTCACGGTTGAAACGTGGAGATAACTTTATATGTAAACGATAACCAGTGTCCAGGGGCATGACACAAGTTACTTGATGGACTGTTCCCTGGTCTAACACATGGTTGCACCATAGATGATACAGCATGACTACCAAAATTCATCAAATCATCCCCTTGATCGGGAAACTCGAGGATCTTCCGACCTATGCTTGTCTTTCTTCTCTTCCTTTGGGGGAAGGAACGGGTTGATAATTGCTGTAGCTCCCTTGATATCAGTCCTTCATGATCATTCGCCCCTTGCTCTCAACTTGTATATCCTTCAAATATGATAGCATACAAAAGTCGTATGAGGAATTTAAAAATGGAGACTCACATAACATGTCCGTTTCTCTTGCACCAACTTTTTACTACTATTGATCCTCTCTTTCATGATTGTACCGGTTTTAGAATACAATGCTAGACATAGGATAGCTTTTACCTACCCGTGAGTACAGTTTCCACCAATTCTGACGTGTGTGCGTCACCATCTCTTTCTCAATGATGTCCCCCGAGCTCGTGCAAAGATGCTTTCTCCCCTTTTAGTCTTTGAACCTTTCTAACAGATTGGATTATACGCTCTCTTCCATACTAAATGATGCACTTGTCATCATGGCAAGCATAAGTATGAGAGGTGATGAAGAGACTAGGAAGAATCAGTATGACTTACCTTTGGCCACCAGAATAGAGGAAGGGTACTACCAAAAACCAAAAACTCGATGTATCCCATAACTGCCAGAATCACCCAGTAAGCTTGCCTGATGATCAATCATTCCTCTAATCAATGGACCAACCGGTCTGATTTACCGAGACTTCCTCTTGAATTCTCTTCCATTTCTTTCGTTCATCCTCCCCTTGCGGACAAGCGAGTACGAGTACTGGACATATGAACCACATGAAATGACTCACCATAATTGTCGATCTTCCCGAGAAGCGTTGAAGAGGGATGATAGACTGCACCAAACGGGGATGAAGTAAATCAAAGGGAAAGGGAGTAGGAATTGGAGGTACCAAGGTGCTGACCACCTGAAGTTCAGATCACTCTCTCCCATCCCTTGCCCATTCTATGCGCTATAAGACACCAAGATAAAATTGACTCGGGAGTGATCGAAAGACCAATACCAGAATGGTTCCGAGATACATTTGGTCGGTACGAAGCCGATCATAGGAGTGAAGAGGAGGAAATGAGTTGACGAAAAAGCGGGATAGAGAGACGTTGTCCCTGGCCCCCTCTATGGGCTACAAGACATCATAATAAGATTGACTCAGGTGTGAACAAAAGACCAATGCCAGAATGGTTCCGAGATCCATTTGATCGGTGTGAAAGTTGACCATAGGAGCGAAAAGAAGGAAATGAGTTGATAGAGAAGCGGGATTGAGAGAGGGAGAGAAAGTGGAAGAGACATACTTACCAGAATGCTAGATGGAGAAGTACGAAACCTGGTAAAGCTCTATGAGGCCGTGCGAAACATCTCAAGAAAAGATCAAGTTGAGGTGAATGTGTTTTGATCTAATTATCAATTCATTCAATCACATTATCCTCAATTCGCAACCTTTCCAAAAGTTTGGAATGAGTAAAGCATGTGTGGGTGGGTGTTGGAAGGACAAGAGAAGAGATTTCATTTTGAACGGGGGAGATGATGAAGAAATGAAAGACCAACAGACGAGATTGTGTTGTTGTTATGAGTTTTAAAGGAAGAATATTGAAGGAATAACTCACAAAATCATTTATCAATTCTTCCGCCTTAATCTCATGAGCTTTTAAACCTATAGAAGGATCTGTCCATCTTCCTCTTTTCTTCAAATATTCTTCTCTTTCATCTTCATCTACATCTTTCTTCGAGTTTTTCGTTATACGTTGTCTATTCAAAGCTGCTTGTTGAGCTGGTGTCCAAGCTCTCAAAGCTCCTAGAGCGTCATCATCTAATCTCTTACTGCTCATCTGTGTCCTCTACTAATCAATCGTTGTACAACTGTCGGGGTAAGAAAATTCTCGGCTTAGATTTTTATCCTGTGAGATTTATTGAGGGTTTGTCAGTGGTTGAATAAGTTGACCGAATTTGTTATTTCGTAAGAGACTTGTGTCGTACGTGATGAGATAAAGGGATGAGTGAAAGGAGTCAGATGAGATTGGTGAGTAACATGTGTATGACACAGTCCTTTGTCAATTTGTATTTCCATTCCTTTGTTCTCAGAAGAAAGATAATCACATACATATGATTGTCCATCTGTATATAGATCTTCACATTTCTGTCGTTTCTCCTTTACACATAACCCGTATGGAAAAAGGATTCGACCGGCGATCCCATTTTCCTTCGATCTGATTAGAGTATCGTACTTCACAGACTTCATCATCGAATTGGATCGAATTGGAGCTAGACGAGAGTATTCGGAATGTTTCAATTATTGTACCTCTTGTTGGATACCTAGAAGAACTCATGGTACAGATGGAGATTGTCACCGATAGAGGGAATGTAGATTATTGTTCTGTGGACAAGTGAGAAAGGTAAATCGGATGTATGAATGTTGATTTTCACGCCCAAGCATTCCATACTTCCCATTCTTGACTACTATCTCCTTTACTCCACGGAACCAATTGTCCACCCCATGGGAACTCCTCGTATTCGGTTTGTACACCAGGTAAAGAACTGGACAAGGCCAAAGTCTGATTATCGAGCATATGATTTGTGGGGATGAGTTCGAATGTACCTTGACAATTGGTGACGTTTGAGAAGGAAGAACCACATGGTTTATCTTTGTTTGGGTTGAAGAACCCTAAATATGAGTATGATTCTTATTTATGATTATCAGGGTGATATTCCAAGATAGCAGAACTTTGCACCGTTCTGACTCCAAGCTCAAAGTGAAGAACACGGGGTAGGGGTTAGTAGGGAAAAGTCATGGTTGCCGAATCATAGAGTGGGGGGATGATCATCCGAGAGTCTCGAGGAAAAGAGGGGACGGATGAGAAAGGAGGAAGGAGATAGAAAGACAAAGGTGAGAATCATGAAGGCAACTCACATAGTGTCTTGGAAAAGGCGACTGGAGGTTGAGCACAACTATACATCACCGCCCAATGTTCAGCCATGACTGACGGATCCCATTTGGGGCATATACCTAGTACGATTAGCGTTCTTTCCGTGACACGTTCCCCAAGTTCATCCGCACTTCACCCAATAGAACCATTCACGCCTTTTCAAGAGCCCATATCGATTTTATGAGAGAGGGGTGTCAAGGAGGATCAAGAGGGATCAGCGCTCACAATTCCCAGTACCAGGTGCTTCCAAAGTTCTTCTCGCTCCTGAACAAGCAGCAACAACACTGACTGTCCCTCCTATTTGACCATCATTATCCGCTGAATTCAACTCTGCCACACTCCAAGCGTAAGGCTCACTAGCGTCCGGTGCCAAACCTCCGTCAGATCGTAACGCGAGGAAATTCCCCGTAGAAGAAGATTTGATATAATAATATCCGTATGGTACCGGAGTAGCGGCGCATGCTACTTCAGTAGAATTATCGATTATTTGACTTGGATCCACAATGAGATCTGTGACTGCTCCTCCTAATAGACTTAAATCCCTTTGCTCTCCCATTGATCTTTTGGAGTAAAGGTCTTCTTCGCCGTTCAAATGAGAAACTGGTGTTTCTTGTGAATGAGGATCGGAATTTGGGATAGGGGAATGATCGTGTGAGAGTGAAAGAGGTTGATCATCTTGTATTGGAGGTATAGGAGAACGTGGGAGAAGGTTTTGAGCGTCTAGAGCTGTGAATCGGGATGGTGGATTGAGATTGTGTTCATCTTTTGGAATGAGAGGCGAATGAGTTATATCGATACTTAATGTCCAGCGACGATGTGGAGCAGGGGCAGGAATACCTAGTACGCCTGTTTGGAGGTAAGATAAAAGGACGAAAAGAGAAATCACCTTCGAGGTGGATGACATGGAGAATGAATGAATATCCAGTATTTGTAGTTGACTAAGATAAAAGAAGGAGGATATGATCCTATTTGATAATCGAGGTGAAATCAGTCGATAGTTTAAGAAGTGACAGAGAGGAAAAGAGATATTGTTGTGATGGCGATGTTTGAAAAGAAAGAATGTGATCAGAAATGGAGAAAGATAGAAGAAAGAGGATGATTCCAAGTACACACTCAACCTATTTCTACACCTGCATTTCTCATGGATCATGAGTATTCGGTCAACTAGTCTGGGAGTAAAGGTACATTGTGATAATGATAACAAAGGTAAATACAACCTTTGGGATCAGTTTCAAATGACCCATGAAATTTTCCCATACTTCAGACTCGAGTTTAGATTCCTTTGGGATCATCGTTCCGTGTGATCATTCCTTTCGGTTTCCCCCTCGATAGAGGTCGGGGTTTACATGAGTGAGAACTTAGCTCCTGGTGCCATCGATGACAAGATATATAGAGATATGAATGATGGTTTGAAAGTATGCTTACGTAGTGATAAAACTTTTAAGATGCAAATGCTATTTTCGTTCCCTCGTTGTCCACACTGATACCAAAGACGGGCCCGCGTCGGATATCGAAACACCCTCTTCATGCGAACATTTTCGCATAAACCTTCCTTTCTTTCTCCTTCCGGGCCTTCAATCTAGCTTCCACTTCCTTCAACATCTTCACGATGCCCGCATCGCCGGGAACAGCTTGGAGGGCGGTTTTGAGATCGATCTCAGCTCCTTCGTCGTCTTTCACCAAAGATTTACCCAAGGCACGACGGTAGAGGGCTTTACCACGCTCGGCATCGGTCAGACCGGTCAAGGATAGAGCACGGGAGGCGAGAGAAATAGCGAGAGAACCAGCCGGTGGGGAACATTTGATCGCTGCTAGTGCCGCGTTGGTCAGGAGGGGTATACGACTGTTTGTCAGCTGGGCGCTCATGTCCATGTACCGTATTGAACACATTGGCGAGGCCGAGTAAAAGTGATGTACTGTGCTCGAAGGGAGCGAGCGCAAGTGTCGGGTGGAAATGTGATCGAAGGGGAGGAACTTACGCGACACGGAACCTGTCCTCCAATTCCGCATCCCCATCCAGCAAGACAGGATGGACATCAAGGTATCTAAGAGCTTTTTGATACTTGTCCAATGCGGTGGCAAATTGACCGTTTTTGAATTCCCTGTCACATCAGCTCGGAACGTTTCATGAACACTTTTGAGCTCACGTAGTTCCGATTTCTTTCAACTTCAATGCCACACCAAGTGCCTCCTCTGGTTTCTCCGTATCTACTCCCTCTTCATCTGCTGGGTAATCCTGCTCTGTCAGTACATGATCTCAGCCGCAAGATGATCACGAGACAAGGTCAGAAGGAGGACAACATGGAGAAATAGAATGAGGAGGCGAGCACAAGAGCAGCGGGTGATGAGAGAGGAATAACGGAAATTCACTCACCTCCCAAATGTCCTCACCCGCCGCTCCTTCCTGAGCCGACCTCCTCTCCTCTTCCTCCTTTGCTAGATCCTCTTCTGTCAAAACGCCGGCAGCGACAATCTTGACCTCTTCGTTCGGTCGATCCGAAGTAGTTGGTAAGGCCTCTATGCGTCGTACGAGACCACGGTTAGTTCGTACCTTGCCGAAGATTACGTGTTTTCCATCGAGATGAGGAGTGGGTACGCTGAGGTCAGATAGGATAAAATCATATCGCTGTCAAAGAAGCACGAGGAGAAGAAAAGGTGGTCCAGCCATCACAAAAGAGTGACAAGAGGGAGAAATTCTACCTTTACGAATGAATGGAAGAGGGCCAGGAGTTCGCAATCAGACGCGTGCGTTGAGGAGTGATGGATTACGATAGGGAGTGAGGGAAGGAACACGATTCGAAGTAACATTAGGTCGCGGAGCTGGACTCACGTGGTGATGAAGAATTGGGATCCGTTAGTGTTAGGTCCAGCATTTGCCATGGAAAGTAACATGGGTTTATCATGTTTCAAAGAGAAACCTTCATCTGGAGAATCAGTCATTTGTTTCAGGACCAATCCATAGATATGCTAACCTGCAAACTGTACATCAGCATCGTATCAGTCATCAACAGCGGGGAGGTTTGAGGACTGACCTTTTCTCCATAGATGGATTCTCCGCCTGTCCCGTCCCCTTTTGTGAAATCTCCTCCTTGCAGCATGAAGCTATGTGTCAGCCAATATCACATCGATACTTTATGAGTGAATTTATGAACAGGGGATTTCATGTAGCTACGTAGTCCATGAGATTGTGAGATGACAGGGAGTAGGGAAAGTGTACTAACCCTTTGATACATCGATGGAAGCAAGAACCAGCATATGCCAATTTTACACCAGCCGCATTGGTCTTGTCACCTATGCAAAGTTGTTTGAAATTCTCAGCGGTCTGAGAGGTGAGCGTAAGCCTCACTCTGTGTTCTGCGGGATAAATGACTCATGAGGAGAAGGTGTGATAGGTGAGGTCGGGAGACACACTTTGGGCACCACATCGTCATACAACTCGAATGTCAATCGACCAGCTGGAGCACCGCCGATACTGATATCGAAGTAACACACGGTGTTGGGCATCGTCAAGAAATTTTATAGCTTTCTCGGTTCTACTTTCTTCCAATCTTGAGGTGTTAAAGGTGAGAAGAAAACGAGAGAAGTATATGGGATGTCAAGTAGGTAACTCATGGTACAGAGGTCCTTTTCGAGCAATTTCTTTAGCACAGGTCAGATCATTTTGTGGGGCCCCGCAATTTCTTTCCTACACTTCCTCCACACCAGGAAGAGCACATATCTTTCACCTTTTTCAGCCCCGACCAAGCAACTAGCAGCTGAATCGATATCAAAGATCATGGTCGAAGTCGAAGTCGCAAGTCACAGTCCCATAGCCACTATGTCAAGAAAAGATCATCTCTCAAGGACGTTTGAAGCTTATCGAGCGGAGATAGATTCAGATGTATGTGTCCTTCACTCTCCCACCTCGCTTCGTGCTGATGGCACAGAACGAAAGACGAGAACGTCTCATCATCCTATCTCGATCTATCACACAATTATCCAAGAAACTTATATTTCACTTACATAGAGGAGCTACTTCCTCTCCTGGAGCTAGAGCTAAGATGCTCAATGATGCCAGGACCAAAGAACGTGAGATCAGGGAACAATTTCGGAAGGTAAATGAAGTATTGAGAGAAGATGGGGATGATAAGGGATGGAGATGGCATAGACAAGTGTGAGTCCACACCTTGTCCATGTGAATTTCTGTCTGGGTTACAAAACTGCTCAGAGAGATTGGAGTAAAACGAACCCTGGTCGTGCTGATGAAATAGTTCTCCGGGATTGGAAGAGTATATCGAATCTCTCAGTTTCCTACATTATTTAGAGGGAAAGGGTCTGATCACTCTTTCTGATGTTCAAGCTGCGCTTTCTGATCAAGAGACTGGAGACGCGGTGAGATATACAATTTTATCCCCATCGGTTTACAATTTGGACGAAAGTACATGATTGACGGTCAGTGGCTGGTGGTCACTCCGGAAGACTACGTTTTAGGCATTTCAGACCTCACAGGGGAGTTGATGAGATATGCGACGAACGGTGAGTTTCTAACCTTGGTTGGTCATATTTTGAAGTCAAAATAGTATGCGGGAAGTTATCACTGGCGCCAGCTGTGTAATCGTTGTTTCAAGCTGAAATTTAGCCCTCAGTACTGGAGATCATGAAACCCCTTTGTCTGTGTGTCAATTTGTCCGTGATGTCAAAGCGAGTAAGCAGAGTCTCCTCATATCTCACCGCGACCCCCCCCTCTGAACTGGCCAATTTTCTCCTTGCTATCTGTATTATTGCTGTCTATCATGGACACTGTTGACCACTGGAATTCGACAGAATACCTCCTTTTCTGATCAAACCTCTGGCGAAGAAACAAGAAGAGACGACCCGTTCTTTGGAGAAAATCGAGAGAGGTGAGCTACATATACTTTCCCTTACTCCCTGTGATTGTAATCCCAATGTAACCTCAATGAAGGACGACACTAACAATAGTGTGTTACGCTCTTCGACTGAGATTACTGGAATTTGCCGACAGACCGGAGATCTTGAGACAGATGGCTAAGAGGGCGTTGGACGAAGCGGATCGAGAAGAGATTGACTGAGTGTTGTAATTTGGTTTATTGTATACATTATTGGTATCTCGGACATCATACGTTTCGATCGGATAATGATATGTTCACCCACTGACCTGTCTCCTGTGCTTTCATAAGTGATATGTCAGACGGAGGTGGCGGGCTAAGTAGGAAAGCATGATATAGCCATGTAGCCAAGCACCTCCTTCCTATATGTAGCCTCTGCAAGATGTATCCCTCGGTTCCGACGGAAGTGAGTAGACCTCGTGCGTCATGTTCGCTTCCCACCTCTCCCCTCCCTCACATCCCATCCAACCTTTGCTTCGTTTTGTATATCACCTTATAGCTATAGTCAGCTGAGCATCATGCCGGTCATAGACAAGATCAAAGAGGTCTTCCATTCGAAGAAACCTCATCGATCAGACACTGCTCCTACAATCCCAGCAGGTAAGCTTCACCGTCACTATCATTCCACACCTGTTTCCCAGCGCCCAGAGCTCTACTTGTGTACATCTGTCATTGCTGCTCATATAAGACAGAATCGTAGAGGGGAGCTAATCAGCTAGAAAATGAAGGAGAGGCCACTCCTTACCTCCCCACAGAACCAGTGTTCGATGATTCTAAAGTCATCGTCATCTTCGTCCTCGGTGGTCCGGGAGCGGGTGGGTATCCTTCTCTTTCTCGTGTCTAACTCTCCTCCGCCCATCTTATGTTAACCCTCTCACGATCTCTCGCTCGCACGTGACAGGTCTCCCATTGCCTCATTCGATGTGCATCTAAATATGTTGATTAGATGAAGAAGACTCGCATGACATGATGAATTTAACGAGCTTGGCTAACCTATAGGAAAGGGAACTCAATGCGAAAGACTTGTGAAAGATTATGGTTTCGCTCATCTTTCCGGTTAGTCAATATCATTCTTCCTCAACCTAACCAGAGGAGAACTCAGTGAAACTTCCTATCAATTTACTTGTGTGCTTCATAGGAGGAATAATTCGATATGTGACGTGGGAAAGGTGAATGCACAGTTGGACAAAACTGATGTACAGCTGGAGATCTCTTACGTGCTGAACAAGATCGTCCAGGATCCACTTATGGTGATTTAATTAAAGATTACATAAGGGAAGGTAAGATTGTACCTATGGAAGTGACTGTCAAGGTGGGTTCTTCTTCTCTCTTTCCCCCTCTTTCCCCTGCCATACTCTTAATATGGAGTGGTATCCTCGATCAGCTCATGTCATATATGAAGAAATTCGTCCTCTGGTCTGTTGATTTGTGTAATTGGGAGTGCCATTCTCGCCTCTCTATGTAGAATCGAGAGAACTGATTTACAGTTATTGGAAAACGCAATGAGAGTGTCTCTATCCAATCCCCCAGTCACTTCTGGTCCTTTGGCGGAACATTGGAAGAATGGTAAAGGAAGGTTCCTGATCGACGGATTCCCAAGGAAGATGGATCAGGCTTTGAAGTTTGATGAAGCTGTGAGTGGTTTGTTTCTTTTCTTCCTTTGCTTTTCTTCTTGCCTCACACCTTCTGTCATGAATCTTTTCCCTTGAATATACCAATCTATATAAACGCCTCGACGATTCTGTGTTACTTCTGACATGATACAATTGTCATGTTAAGATTCCATCACAGACAATAAAAACAAAAAAGGAGAAAGGTGAAATAAGAAAACTAACTTTGTAGGTATGTAAATCATCCTTCGTGTTATTCATCAATACCACAGAAGAAGTCATGCTCGTCCGTCTTCTTGAGAGGGGTAAAACATCAGGAAGGGCGGATGATAATAAAGAATCCATCGTGAAACGTTTCCGTGAGTAAATCTCACCACTGAACCTCACAGACTATTCCTTGTCTTCTTTCCTACTTTTCACCTTTCTGCCATTCCTTGAATGCAATGTCATACTCTGGGTAATGTATACTATGTAATAAATCAAAAGAACAGGTAGCGGAGAATGAGCCGGAGCTGGAGAAAAACTGGAAAGGGCATCAAATAGCTATAGCTGACCATGAAGGTACATTCGTAGAAACCTCTATGCCTGTAGTGGATTATTATCGAGCTCGAGAAAAAGTCGTCGAAGTGAGTCATAAACACCTCTTGTCCTATTTCCAAGGCCCTAAAGTTCTACCTCTGTGACTTAGAACCTCTCGTCCTGGGAATCACACGTTCGACCCTCTTTAAACCTTACTCACAGAGTAAATGGAATTCTGGAAATCTTTGTGTCAGCGGGTAATCGTGATACGACAATTGACCCGTAGATCGACTCTTCTCCTCCGGCCGATGTGGTGTATGACAACGTTAGAGTTGCAATCGACGAACGTCTTCCTGATTCTCCCACTTACTTGGGTCAATCTACTTCCACGACATTCACCACTCCCACACCTATCGTGTCCACCACACCTTCTTCTCAGTCTGCTCCAGCTGGTCTCACCCATCAAGTCGAATTGGGTCAAGCTTGATAGTAGGAGGTCAGAATAGAATAAAAGTAGCATGTCAAAGTAGTCAGAAATGCATATACATAGTTTTTGAAAACATCGTCTCCCATAATTTCCCACAATTTCCCCCAGAATTATTTCAGTTGATCATGTCTTACTGAATCTCGTTTTCATACTGCAGAAAGAAGACGGGAAGTTTCTCAATTTGGGATAGAAGTATTTTGTACTCGAACACAACCTCCGAGCTGACGACGTAAGTAGATAAGAGAGGTATTGTGGATAATGTTCACTCCCATTCCATACCCGCTCGATTGATTCGTTCTTGTCCCCTCTTATAAGCATCTTCAAATAACAAACGTTTTCTCCCTGGAAGTAAAGGAGCAGGTGTTACTATAGACGCCCTATCCATTAGCCATCCTTTTTTTTGGATTTTGGAATGTAGAGAAAAGACATACATTGAAGTACCGCAAGAAGGTGCGGGAGTACCCATGATGATACATTCTGATACACCTTGAATTTCATCTTTCTTCGAGAAGAGTGATGCGTCAAACTGTCGTCAGTATTGTACTCACACGCCCAGAGCATATTCCGTTTTGTCCGCGAGTAGATGTTTTTGCGAATGGACCGGCTCATATGTTCAGAGAAGGGAGTAGGGTACATATGAACAAATGGTTTGATGTGATGTGAAAAGATAACATTGAGATTCATGGGAAGAAACATAAGTTCGGGTGGTGGAGTTGAAGTATGATTGAGAGATGGAAATCATGTAAGAATCAAAGTTTTCGAGGAGAATTCAATCAAATAGAAGGAGATATTTGGTTGGTACAGGAGTTGATAGATAAGTGGCAAGTAGAGGAATAGATAAATAAATAGAAGATCAAACAAAGGATACAAAGTAATTGGGAGAGAAAGAGAGACAGGAACAGATACTAACCAAATGATCCGTAGTTTTCTCAAAACTTGCCAACATCAAAACACTATCTTTCATCTTTTGTACACCAAACCTAGTTATACCTAAAACTTCTCCTTTGTAAGTCATCACATCCCCTAATAACATGACATGTCGAGGATCTATACTCATACCGTGTGATTGCATGGTATGTTGGATCTCGTTATAAATGGTAGTACGAGCTGCTTCTATACCTAGAACTTCTGCAGTTTCCATGACGTGATTTGTTTTGGTCCTACGGCCGTCGACGCCTGGATGTGAGTTTATGTCAATGGGCTCTTTTTGATACATGAGGTATTTCCTAAAATCTTTTGTTTTTTCCAGATATTGGAATACCAGGTGACGGATGTGAACTGGGAAAAGTAAGAGGTTAAGGCGCAGATGGAAGAGATGATACGGAGCAATTGTGAGACGTTTGGATGACGAATACGTATAAATGAGAAGCTGGAGTTGCACAGATTCCAGAGGCAAGGATGGACAGATGTGTATATAAGAAACGAGAGAATCGTCCCAGGAACACAGACGGGAAAAGACAACCCACCGTCAGTCCCCATCACCTCGGCCAACCCGTATCCAGTAACTAACAACCTATTGATATTCTGATTCTTTTCATCCTTCGTGATAACCCCTCTATCAGCTTGAGGTAAACCTTTGATTTGAACATCCGGAAGTGCCCTTTTGAGAGCTTTGAGACGTTCATACAATCCTTCAGTTTTATCTCCTTTACCGCTTACTTCTGGGTATATTTGGATTCTAGAGCCTTTGTGGAATGAGAATGACTGTTGCGTCAGTTCTGACTCAACTGTTCGTGCGTAGATTATCGCTCAAATTGTTCCTAACAACCATTTTGATCATAAGGCCAAGGCAATCAGAGGACGTATATAGAGAGATGAGGTACGAGGAGGGGACAGAAACCGAGAGCGAGATGGGAAGTGGGAGAAGCAGGCGAGAAGCGGAGTGGAAAGAGACTGAGAGAGGGGGTGAAGGAAGGAGAAGGGGAGGGAGAAAGACGCAAGGGAAACTTACACTCTGGGTCAACTTCAATTTCGATCCAATCAAACTTTCTTTTATACTATCCAGCGTTATCTCCAATTGCAACCTCTGTACCGCCTCTAAATCAATATGTACCATTATATAACCCATCGCATTGCTCCAAGACTCTTCGATAACCGAAGCGATATCACCCAAGACCGTCTTCTCAACTCTTCCCTTGACGATCCTAGCGGCATGTTCAGAAGTAGCGTTCACAAGTTCAGCAGTGATAATAGGCGTACTGATCGTTTTAGAGGCGTTGATGATTTCTTTGATTCGAGGTACTCCTAGAGTAACGTTCATTGATGCTACACCTGCGAAATGAAAGGTTTTGAGGGTCATTTGAGTACCTGGTTCACCAATCGATTGAGCCCCGACAGCTCCTACTGTGGATCCTGTGGGTCAGTTAGTGAACTCCTTCTCTCTGTTCTGAGATAATCTTGGCCAAGGTAGTTAATGGTGAATGGTGAACATCAGGCATAATAGATGATTAGTGTAGAGGGAGAGATTGAAGACTAGCTATGGATGGTGAGAACTGATGTGAAGAGCTGTCAGTGCGAGTATGTGGAGTGATGCAGGAGATAGACAAAGAACTCGCCTGGTTCAATTTTTGATCGAAGATAACGGATACGACATATTTCAAGGAATGTTCGGATTTGATCTTGGGAGACTTTGTTGGTATTGTCCAACACTTGCTTGATGGCGACTATGTCTCAGCTCATCATATCCAGACGTAAAACAACGAGCTGTAGATCGCAGGTTGAGGGAACAAACTGAGAATCACGCAGAAGGAAGGATGAAAGGCAAAGACTGAATTAGAGAAATATTAGGGTCACGTAGGGAAAAAGATGAAAAGATGGATATTTGAGTAAGTTTCAAGCTACGCAAGGAGGAAAGAATGAAAATAAATGTTAGAGTGTCAAAATGACAAGCATTGAAGACACAGGAATGGGACCGATAAAGAGGTAAACGACGATTGAAAAATGAAACGACACATACAATCATCGGGAACAAGCAAATCACCATACTCTTCAGCATCTTCCAATGTGTCCGCAGGAGGTAATCCTCTTGACAAACGTTGATCTGCCATAACCTTGACGATATTATCCCTGACAAAGGCGAAAGTGTTTTCTCGGAATTTATCATGACAACTTTCCCAGCCTGTCAACATTTCCGTTGATACTATCTTTTTGGTTGATCTACCACGTCTGTTTCTCTTCGTTTGTGGTTCGGTGACTTCGGCACTTTCGGGGAAAATACGTTGAGCAATGGCGAGGACTTCATATGGCAATAAAGCTCTGCCACCACGGGATGCGATGCGCTATGACTCAGTCCTCTTGATCTAGTACGTTCCATCGTGACTCATGAGTCCAGAACGAGCTCGTAGCGTGTTGGGATGTACTCGGGGAGGGAGAGGGATCACGCAGTACGTGCGTCAGAAGCGCGTAACGAATGTGTAAGGCATGCAAGCGGGTGAAGAAAAGGGGGGAGGCAAGGATCTGAGAAGCGATTCAGAGGAGGAAAAAGGAAAGGGAGGGAAGAAGAAAGAGGAGGGAAGGAGAAAGAGACGAGAAGAGGCGAAGAGGAAAAGACAAGACCACTCACCGAAGCATGTGTCCAAGTCCTACCATAATCAACAGGAGTAGCATCTCCTTCCAAACAAGCAGGATCTAACATATCATCACCATATTGGAATTGTACCACTCCACCTTCTGAATTCCTAACACTTAAATCATAATGTGTTGATAAATCTTCCATAGCTTTCATCAACCTTCTGGCCATATAACCAGTTTCAGCAGTTTTGACAGCTGTATCGACCAAACCTTCTCTTCCAGAAATAGCATGGAATAGGAATTCAGTTGGAGATAAGCCTGTGTAGAATGAATTTCGAACGAATCCTTTCGAAGGTGGATTTCTAGATTTTTTATGGAAATGTGGTAACGAACGATCTTGAAATCCGTTTGGTATACGATTACCAGAAATGATTTGTTGACCTACACAAGCGACCATTTGAGCTACGTTGATGACGGAGCCTGTGACATCAGATGTTTTCTCAGATGACTCGTGGGATATGTGTGGTGGATGGGAGATTAGATAACTCGTGGGACATGTATGGTGGATGGGAGATTAGAGACGACATGTCAGTGATGGGTGAAGATGAATGAAGATGGGAAAAGATTGGTGAAGATGAGGGGGGAAGAAGGTCAGGTGTAAAAACGTAGAAACGACTGACCTTTAGATCCACAAGTAGCCATAATCAAAGGAGCATTATGTCTACTAAGATCTTGCATACATAACTCTCCAACTTCACCACGAACTTTTGATAAAGTCCCTGAAATCTGTTGTTCCAAAGTAGTATCTTGATCGCATCCAGGAGCGTTCTCCAATAACCCTTTTTTTGCCTTTTCTATCAAATCATCACAATACTTATAAGCTTCTTCAACTTTACCATCTTTACTTAAATGTAATTTCGGTCCTGGAATAACATCGTTGATACCTAATGAGAAACCTTGATTTGCCAACCATCTAGCAGCTAATTTAGCCAGTCTATTCATTCCTGCTGCAGCTTCATCCGGACCATAATCACGTAAAATAACTCCAAAAACAGATTTCTTCTTTCCATCTCCTACTGTATTCTTATCAAACACTCCACACATGATTTCACTATTGACAATGACCAAATATCCATCATTCGGGGACATATCAGGTGGGAAATGATCTTTCGGATCAGGATCTTTCATCGTTCTGCATTTAGCTTCCAGATTGACTTTGATTCTAGAACGACGATTTGGTTTCATGAGAACGTTGAATATTTGTTTTCCTGTCCAAAGACGTTGAGGTTTCCATATTGTTGGTGGAGGGATATCAATGTCCAAATCTGCGTCACAGAAGAAAGAACAAATTTGAGTGAATTGTTGACGACTGAAAAATCGATCTCGTCGGGAAAGAAGGAAAGAACCAGTGATGAAATCTTGTATGGCGGCAATGATAGGTTCTCCATTTCGAGGAGTCACTAGGTTTTTCTTGACGCTCATCAGTTCCAAAGCTTCAGTTCGGGCTTCTTCCGTTTGAGGGATGTCTCAATGATCAGCTCTCTACCACGGTACGTATGTGAGTTTGATGGTAAACTTACGCAAGTTCATCTCATCACCGTCGAAATCGGCATTGTAGGGGTTGCAGACACATTCGTTTAGTCGAAAAGTTCGCCATGGTCGTACTCGTACTCGATGACACATGATAGATAGCTTGTGTAAACTAGGTTGTCGGTTGAACAATGCGATACTATCTGATCAGCCACGATCCCCGTCATTGACACATTCGGTTACTCACTCCCCATCCCTGACATGTCGATGTACCACATCCCCAATTTTCAGTTCCCTCGCCACCAAGGTCCGTCTCTCAACATCTTTGATCATGTGCAGCGCCGTCCGAACAGTTGTTCCATCTGGAGCTTTTCTTTCCAAAATGTTTGCACCCGGATGAAGCTTGGCACCGTGAATGATGGCCTGACGCATTGCTACGATGTTGTAGTTGTTCACTCGTTCAGGGTAAGACAATTTGACAGCCACTTTCTCAGGAACTGCTACCTCGTCTATTCGTAAATTAGGATCCGGCCCGATGACGGTTCTTCCGGAAAAGTCAACACGTTTGCCCGACAAATTACCTCGGAATCGACCTTGTTTTCCTTTGAGACGTTGGACAAAACCCCGATTGGGTTTGCTCTGTCATCGTCAGCTACTAGACCAATACGAAGATCAGGAACCTCACCCCCGGAACAGACAAACCTGGAGTCTGTGAGTTGATATACAAAGCTACCACTTGCCCGAGATTTTCCCAGTTAGCCTTACTTCGTCAGTTGGACGGATCAGAAATTGACAATGACTTACCATTATCTGTTCAATACCTCTCCCACTCTCCATAGTCAACTGTAGTAGCTTGTTATAATGAGCGATCTCTGCCAACTTGACAGTCAAATCATCTTCGTTATTACCCGATTCTGACGCAACGGAAGGTCGAATAGCCGGGGGTGGTACCGACACATATCTCCAGATATAATCTTCTGGTCGACCAACTTCAGGATGCAATGACAACAGTTCACAGTCCTATTCGTCAATCACATTTGTCATGATAAATATGACAATCCTACTCACCTCAGCTGTGATCCTCTGGAAGAGAGCTAAAACCTTGACAGGATTCAAATCCTCCACCACAGACCCAAGATTGCCTTTCAAGGTTATATCGTCCGCGATGGCGGTGGTGAACTTTGATTCGAAATCCGCTTTCATTGCACCCATTTTCTTCGCTCTAAAAGGTTCGTGAACGATTTTCATAGCTCCTACTTTCTTGACCGGTCCATTGGCAGCACCACAATGAGCACAAATGTTTTGTTTCTTACATAAAGTCAAGACGGATTTATTCGCACTCGTCCTTTGTCTTGAGTCGATGTTGGCATGTCTAAAACGTCGTAGGAAAGTTTCTCGTTCTTGTCGAGGTAGAAGTATTCGAGAGCAGGTTTTACAAATACAAGAAAGCATATTGATGGTAGGACGAAAATAACCAATGTGAAAAACAGGGAGAGCGAGTTTGATGAAACCGTAATGACCGACACATTTCGCAGGTTCTTCTCCACAAGTAAGACATCTTCGACCTTTTTCATTAGGACCCTAAGGTTGTAAGCGACTTCGATATTTGATACGAAGCGAGAGGGAGGAAGATGAGGAATGAACTTACCATACGTCCATCTAATGGACCATCTTTCGCAGTCGTCCTACTGCCATCTTCGTTATTCACGTATAGATCGGCAACGGAGACTTCAACCTCTGATATTCTGACAATGTCCTTAGGTGTGAAAGGCTGGAATTGGATATGTTTTCTGATCTCATCAGTTTTGGGGAATTGTGCCAGGAATTGCTCACTCACATTCTCTTGGGAACGTCCTGAGCCACGTAAGACTTGTCATTATGGTCCACCTGATACCAGTCTGCCATGATGAGCCCGATATCCCTAGTACACTGGCGAGAAGGATAACGAGCGGGCAAGTACAGTAACTCGTAGCAGCAATACGAGTATAACAGTAAGATTTCAGTACAAAACTCGCTCGCAATGGAGAACTGAGATTCGAGTGGGAAGAATTTGATTCCGCTCTTCCACGTGGCACCATATACAGTCCCATTCCATCCCAATCCACAACCATAAACTCCACTGCCGTCGCTCTATACCTCGACTTGTCTCTCAAAATCCTCATCGGTCCAGGTGAAACAAGGTCCTTACATCACAATGTCCAGATCTACTCTCTTACAATCCCAAACGAACGCCCTTCTCACCCTTTTGAACCTCAACGAACCTCCCACTTCTTCCAGCTCATCTGCCGATCCCTTCCCTCGCCCTTCCTCTCCAGCAGCAAAATACTCTGAACCTGCCGGTCCACTGGTATGGAAAGTTCTCGTATTGGACGAGTTGAGTAAAGATGTACTAGCCACTAGTTTAAGAGTACAAGATCTTAGAGAGCAAGGTGTCACTTTGCACATGTAAGTGTTTCCCCCTCTATCAATGACAAGTCTCTAATCTTATAGGCAATTACATTCCCCTCGACCTCCTTTACCAGACGTACCAGCTGTATACTTTGTATCTCCTACATTAATCAACATTCAACGTATCGCCCAAGATCTCAATCCTCCATTATACTCAGCATATCACATTTCATTCACTTCTTCCCTATCTCGATCTTTACTCGAAGAATTTGCTTCGTTGATCTTGGCCAATGACCCCACCGGTCAAACGGGTCAATTGATAGCTTCTGTCCATGACCAATTTCTGGAATTTCTCGTTCCTTCTCCAAATCTCTTCTCGTTGTTACCCCGTCGAGAAGTGAAACAAGAAACGAACGGTGTCAATCACAAAACCCCCAAAACGAAGGATAAAGAAATCGAAGGACGTCCGAGTTACGTAGTTCTGAATGATCCTAAAGCTGGAGAAATCGAAATCGAAGAAGAGATTGAACGTATTGCAAAAGGTTTATTCAGCGTCATCATCACTATGGGTGTCATACCCATCATCCGTTGTCCGAGAGGTAACGCTGCCGAAATGGTCTCGAGGAAGTTGGAAGCAAAACTCAGAGATTACCTCGCTTCTTCTTCTCAACGTGGAGCTGCATCTAGAGATGGGGGATATGGCTCAGACGGTTTCAGTAATTTACAAAGACCATGTGAGTTTCTTCAGTAGCGATAAGTAGAGATGGAACTGATTGTGAAAGTGCTAGTGATTTTGGATAGAAACGTTGATCTCATCCCCATGCTCTCACATTCTTGGACATATCAAGCTCTGGTTCATGATGTTTTGGATATGAAACTCAATAGAGTCACCGTTGAATCTCCTGAGAATGGTCGACTGCAAAAGAAATCGTATGATATTGATTCCAAAGACTTTTTCTGGGCGAAAAATGCTGGAAACCCTTTCCCACATGTAGCAGAGGATATAGATGTTGAGTTGAGTCGGTATAAAGCCGATGCGGCTGAGATCACTCGATCAACAGGTATAAGTGATGTCAATGATGTTTCTCAAATGTCAGTTTTAGCTCTTCTTCAAAACCCTCACTGCCATTCTCCTGCACCGCAACATGGTCTGTGTTATCACATCATCAAATTTGACACTTGCTAATATGTAGTGACTTTACATCCAACACTGCCAATTTGAAAACAGCCATTACCGCACTTCCAGAACTCACAGCCCGTAAACATACCCTTGACACACATATGAACATCGCCACCGCTCTTCTCCAAGCTATCAAAGAACGCGGTCTGGATAATCTATTTCAAGTGGAAGAAGCAGCTGCCAAACAACCAAAATCCACCGTGATAGCTACTATGAAGGGACAAACGGATGATCCTACGCAACCCGCTCACCCAACTCCAGATGATCAACTTCGATTGGTCATCATCTATTTCTTATCCATGGTTGATAATTCCATGTCGAAGGAAGATCTGGTCGAATTGACGGATATACTCAAAGAGTCCGGGGCGAATGTTGCTGCTTTGGAATATGTGAAAAAAGTCAGGGAAGTGAATAGGATGACTATGATGGCTAGTCAACCTGCTGTTGCTGCTCCTACACAAGGGGGTGATTGGACAAAAGGTTTCGGAGCTTTGGGTAGTAGGGTATGTTTTCTGTCCCTGCATCATTCACTACCACTCAGCTATACGTATGGAACCAACGCTGGTTATTGAAATTATTACGGATGATTTGGGATTGAGGTATGTGTGTGAGGACAGATACTGATTGACAGATCACTGACAGATTACGAGAAGGAGGTATAAGTGGTGTAGGTCTCGACAACCTAATCTCAGGAGTCAAAAACTTCCTTCCTGCTCGTAAAGAACTCACGGTGACTCGATTGGTAGAAGCTTTGATGGAACCATCATCAGCTACTAGTCAAGCTTTACAAGATACAGACGATTTCCTCTCTTTCGATCCCAGAGCCACACGATCTCGTAATCCAGGTCAATCGAATAGGACTAGACAACAATATCAAGAGAGTATAGTGTTTGTGGTTGGAGGAGGAGGATATGTGGAGTATGGTAATTTGATGGAATGGGCAACGAGGAGTCAAAGAGATGGTGGTGGAGGTGGGAAAAAGATCACTTATGGGAGTACGGAAATAATGAATCCTACTTCTTTTGTGAGGACTTTAGGGGATTTGGGAGCTGCTTGAGATTGAAGGTGAGGGAGAGGGTATATGCATCAGTGTTCAATGTTTACATTATAAATTGTGATATCACACTGAGCATCCCTTGGCTGCCGTATGATATGTATCCTCGCACATAGATGCTCTGCACAGGTAGATGGCGGAAGTAAATAGTAACCCCCGTTTCCGACGGAAAACCGACGCGACACGGCGCAAAAGGTCAATGCGCGAACACTCCATCGTAACCTGTTGGGTGATGATGGAATGCATAAAGAGACAGAGAGAAACTACGTGTATGTATACGGGATCAAATTGACCTATCGCCGATACGTGTGTTATCTCCGATACCTTCGACACTCCCCTCGAGAGGTTAATCTACCTTCTCACCATCAGAACCCCTTTCCTCACTATCTTCTATGTCTTCTTCACTGTTTGGATACCTTTGGTATGTTCAAGTCGGAGAAAGACTGTCTGGATGTGGTGGGTTGTTCCGGAGAGAGGTTTAGTGAAGATATCTGCTCTCTGCTTACTTGTATGAATGTATTCCAACTGAATATCCTTACTCTCCACTCTTTCTCGTACTAAATGATGTTTGATATCAATATGTTTCGTTCTTGCATGTGTGATTGGGTTGCCGGAAAACTTGATGGCACTCTGATTATCCACGTGCATTACTGTAGGACTAGAGACAAGACTCCCCTGTCCAATTTCTCGAAGGAGAGTTCGGAGCCAGAGAACTTCTTGAGTAGCTTCAGCATACGCGACATATTCAGCTTCCATCGAAGATGTTGAGACCGTAGTTTGTCTGCGAGAAGACCAGCTGATAGGAGAGCCGTGGAGGTACATGACATAGCCAGTCGTGGACTTGCGTGTATCTTTACATCCACCCCAATCAGAATCGACATAACATTGAAGATTACGAGGAGATTTGGCTCCACCAAGGGTAAGACCAATGTCTCGGGAATGAGAGAGATAGGAAATGAGTAGTAGGCCCATTTGCCAATGGATATCTTTAGGATCCGAGCCATAACGTCCTAAGAAGGAAGCAGCATAAGAGATGTCTGGTCTCGTACAACTAGAAAGCCAGAGGATTGATCCTACTAGTTCTTGATAATTGCGTTGAGAAGTTGCTTTGGTACTTTCTTTTGGTGATTCTGTAGGAAGAGGAGCACGACGAGCGGAGGATGGGTTGAAGTTAGGAAAACGGGAGATAAGTTTGTCGATGTAACCACCTTGGGTGATCCATAGCTTGCGATTCTTTCTATCTCGTTGAACCTTCATACCCAGGATATGCTGGATTGGACCAAGCTTGCTGATTATCCATTTCTCTCCTAGTCTGTCAAGTACCGAATTGATATCTGCTGTAGATTGTGAAGCAATGATGAGATCATCAACGTACACTAGCATCATTATTGCTGGGGAGCCATCGGAGTTGAATAGCGTGTAAAGACCCCAGTCTGAATTTGATCTCTTGAAACCCATTTCAGAGAGAACATCACCGAGTGCTTGCCACCAAGCTCGACCAGATTGTTTGAGTCCGTAGATGGTCTTGTGGAGGCGAAGAGCATTGTACTCGGGTTTACTTGTTGTTACACCATCAGGAATTTCGAGGTAAAGTTCTACATCGAGTTTTCCGTTAAGATATGCACCTTCTACATCTGCTTGATGAACTTCTAAGTCGTGGACAGCAGCAAGGGTAAGGAGGATTCGTAGAGAAGTGTGACGGCTGACAGGAGCAAAAGTTTCGAGATAATCAATTCCTTGTTGTTGAGAATATCCCTTTGCGACTAGTCTTGCTTTGTATTTTACGATTTCACCGTCTGTGTTTGTTTTTCGGTTGAAAACCCATTTACTTCCTACTGTCTTCCTTCCTGCTGGAAGTTTGACTTCTGACCATGTTCCTTTTCCTTGAAGGTTATCTATCTCTTTTTGGACGGCTGTCCACCAATCTTTATTGTCTGGAAGTATCATAGCTTCTCCAAGAGACGTAGGATTATTGTGGTTGGATGAGACAAAGAGGAGGAATTCGGAATTATTGAGGTGATCAGTGTCTTGCTCGTAATCAATGGCTGTGAGTAATCTTGAGCTTCGACGAGTACCTTCTCTTGGTGGAGGACGAGAAGGATGTAGAGATGGTGCTGGAGAGGTTTGTGGTGCTGATTCCTGAGGAGGAATGGGAGTACCTTGACGTAAACGCTCCCCTGTCTCGCTTCCCCTCTGTTCAACAGTTGGTGGTACTACTGGTTGAACAGGAGATGGGAGTGTAAGACGGATGGTGAGAGGTTGTTTTGGCTCTGCAGGGACTGCAGGTGTCGGAACTGAAGCCGTAATAGTTGGTGTAGGATTAGGAGCAGTAGGAGGAGTTGGTTTTGGTCTTGCAACTTCTCGTGGAGGAGCAGATGGGATAGGAACCATGAGAGGTGTGTTTATATCCATTCCCGTAGCTGTTCTTATGTCTCTTGAGATTTGAGTGGTACCAGTATTTTCAAAACGTACAACATATCCACTTGTATCTGAGACTTGTCCTAAAATCCTTGCCAGTTGAGCTTTAGGAGTACCCAACTGTGATTTATCTCGAATTTCATATGGAAGAAAAGCATAGCATAATTCTCCAAATTCTCTTATTGATTCGAGATTGGTCTGACGACCAGTAATTGTTGTCCATGCCGATTTTCCATTACCACCTATTGTTGTTTTATTTAGGATGGTACAGGCGTAGATAGCAGCGTAGTCCCAATACGCATGACCTAGGGGAGTTTGATCAAGCATGGCTGATATCATCTCTTTGATAGTTCGATTAAACCGTTCAATAACTCCAGCATGTTCGTGAACATAGCGTGGTGTTTGTTGATGAATGATACCAGTTGTTTCGTACCAAGCTTTAGCTATGTTGCTATCAAACTCTGATCCCCTGTCAGATCGAACAATCTTGACTTTGATTCCTAATTGGCGTTCAAGTCGTATGATGAAAGCTTTGAGTTGATCAAAAGCTGCTGATTTTGTTCGAATTGGGATAGCACATTTGACTTTGGACCAATCGGCAACTATACCAAGGAAATATGAATTTCCTTCCTGTGAGGGTAGTACTGGACCGGCTAGATCTACGTGGACAATTTCTCCTTCTTCAGTTCCCCTTTCACTATGACCAGGTTTAGATAGAACTGTAGCTTTTTGACGTTGACAAGTATCACAATCTGATAGTTTGAATTCATCAGACTTGAGAGCTTCGTAATTTGGCCAGTCTTTAGCTAATTCAAGGATTTTGTCGGGATGGATGTGTCCTAGACGGCAATGTTCTTGAAAGAGAGGAGATTGTACGCGTGTGACAGCGTTGATAGACAGAGGAGTGGAAGTGGAAGAAGTTGTAGATCCTTGAGTGATGTTGACCCATGGAAGTACGCCCTTTCGGTGTATGTGGAGCACATATCTGCCGTATGAGAGCTTCAGATTCTTTAAATCCACGTTCCATCCTTGCTTTGTAAGCTGTCCTTCTGAGAGAATGTTTAAACCCGTATCTGGCATGAGATGTACATCGGTGAGGAAGAGTTTCTGACCATCAAGAGTGGGAATATGTAGTTTGCCAACTTGATTTGCTGTTATTGTACGACCTGTCTTCGCTAGTTGAAATACTCTAGGCCTTGAGAGAGTAATCAGGTCGGTCAGAAGACGTGGGTTTGAAACAATATGGTGAGTAGCACCAGTGTCGAGAAGAAAGGTAAGTGGCTTGGAAGCCGTGAGTGGAGACAAGAGGTATTCGGCAGAAATTGCAGAAACAGAACCAAAGATCTCCGGGGAGGAGGATCTTGCTATATTATTTATTGTCCCTTTTTCTTTCAACTTCTTTGCCGCCTCCAAGAGTTGAGCCTTCGAAGGATCTCCCCTTTCTTTCCCATTACAGTCCTTCTCCTCATGACCCCTATAACCACACCATCCACACTTCAAATTCATATTCCTCTTCCCCTTTCCCCCGTTTCCTTTTGGTTTCTCCTTTCCCGTACTAGTTTTTCCTTTCCCCTTTCCACCATTTCCCCTTGGGGGTTTGATGGCGTCCTTGTTGGCAACAACAGAATTGACGGATCTGACAGCATTGACAGAAGCTTGAAGTTGTTGACGAAGACGGCGGGAGTCGGCAATAGAACGATAGGCAGTGAGGAGATGTTCCCAGTTACGTTGTTCTGGGGCACGAAGATCCCATTGCATACAGAATGGTTGAAGATCTTCCCCAAAAGTGAGAAGGAAACGCTCGGTACGATCTTCATTTGAAAGTGTCGAACCTGCTCCAATAGCTTCAGCAATGAGTCCAGTATAAGTTTCGAGATGTTGGACCATTTGTTCATGGGAAGCATTTTCAGGGAGCTTGAGCAGAGCAATGCGTTGATTAAGATCATTACGACGAGAAGTAGTCTGAACTTGGTGGGTAGATGAGATACGTAACCAAATGTCATGAGCAGACCAGAGATTTTCGACGTCTGAAGCAATGCCGGGAGAGATGGAGAGAATGATGAAAGATCGAGCAATACGTTCTTGTTTTGCCCAGTTGTCCCATGTGTTCTTCTGAGCAACAGTAAGAGCAGTTCCATTCGTGGAATTTGTCGCATCAGGAGGGACTAGGCCGGCGTATTGACCAGGGGGATGGATGATATCCGTATGACCAGGAATAGCAGGGTCTATGAAAGCACGATGTGGTTCAAGTTCGTAACCAAGAAGGTTGTTGAGAGCATTCTTGCTGAGAAGATATGCTTGAAGAGCACGTCGCCAACGGATAAAAGTTTCGGTACCCGTGAGGGTAGGGACAAGTTTGTTGAGGGAAGAGAGTTCATCGGACATTGTAAAGCGTAATGTCAGCGTTGTTTTATGACAAGGAATAGACTCTCAGGAAAGACTTATCGTGCGCTAGGTGAAATCACCGTCCAGTAATTCCACCACCGGGTTGGACCGGATTTCCGTCTACCGAACAAGCCAGTAGGTATGCGTCTCACAGAGACGTCTACACTGCAGCAAGCTGACAGCTGTGGTTGTGGTAGTGGGGAAATGAGCGTGATTAGGAATTGACTTGGTAGATTGTGACGGGGGACACTAGGTCGTACCGTGTGGAATCGTGGTAGTGAAAGGGAGTATCCTATCTACTACAAAGTACTAAGAGACGTGAGTGTCGAGGAAGTACGGATAAAAGGCAGGGATGACTTTAGACTAAGACGTGGATTGAAGTAGACTAACCAAGGGACGTGAAAGTCGTGTTGGTGAAATGGATCTGAGTAGTTGCAGCACGACGCGCTTTTGACGTACTCAAGTGTCCGTGAGGTATGGGATAAGACGTGATAGTAGAGGGAGCGTGGAGTGCTATCTGACTATATACGAGAAACCTCTATCTACTGTTATTTGGTGTTTACGTCTATTAGAATTAGTCGAAAGGGAACCCAGCCGGGAGTGTGCCCAAGCAATGGCTCAAGGGTTGTTGAGCCCTGTGAGGAAGTATAGAAGGGGGGTGATGCTATTCCGACTGTTAATCTGTTGGGTGATGATGGAATGCATAAAGAGACAGAGAGAAACTACGTGTATGTATACGGGATCAAATTGACCTATCGCCGATACGTGTGTTATCTCCGATACCTTCGACATAACCGTCCCTACGTCTTTCTCTTCCTCTTTCTCACATTCCGACCCGTCAGCGATAGTACAAACATACGCTGACGGTTCAAGTTCATGTTCATGTTCATATAGCTGCTCACGAGGTAGATATCGCAATATGACTTCTATCTCTCCGGCTATAGAAGATGGTCTGGCCACTACCATCTCCAATGGGGGAGCTTTGGCTTTTGATGTCAAGGTGTTTCGTACTTACTTGTCCTCTCTCTTACAACCTGGTCAGTCTTCTTATTCACCCTATATCCCTACCCATTCCTATCTCTCTATCAGTCTTCAGACTACTTGTCATTTCGTACGATTCATCTCGTTGTCATATTGATCTTTCACTCATCATGATCCCCATGAGAATCAACTATTACCACTCATAGGTAGCTAGCTCAGTTGTCGACAGCTTCACTGATCCACCCCAGTAATGTCAGCATCTCATCAAGACCTCACAGATTCTCTCTTCTTAGACCCATCATTCGAAGAAAAATCACTTCGTTTCGCTTCTGATCCAACATGTCAAGTCATTTACATCACCCGAGAAAGATTTATCGACGTAGATGTAGATGATCAACCTATTTCAAAATTAACATATCGTCTTCAACTTCCACCTACTCCTCAACATTCACCAAACATTTTATCAACTTTAGCTTTAATAAAATCATCTCCTATACTTGATCCTATGATCCCATTGGGAACACAACTTCATTTCGTTCTTCTTTCCTCTGGAATAGGTGCTACACCTGGATTGGTAGTTGATGATGTTGGAATTGGGAATTCAACTGTCGTAAATACTCCAACCACTCAAGGAACTCCATATGATGGATTACATAGTTTGGTACATTGGGGTGTTGCACCTTGGTTTGATGCGTATGTTAGTTCGAAACAGATACAAGGGGATGGTGTGGGGAGTAAAAAGGGTGGTGAGGCTCAAATGGGTGAGTGACGAGAGTATGCTCTGTCATATTATTATTCTTCTTTTGAGTCTATTCATATACACGTAACTCGCTCGTATAATTTCTTCTGATCACCAATGTCTTCTACTCAACAAACTCATCCGCACTCTTCTAATCACCAATGTCTTCTACTCAGCAATGTCATCTACTCTACAATGCCACCTACTCTAGCTTCTCGAAGTGTATGAGATTCGAGGACGTCACTTGTTTGGGTGTCAGATCAAAACTATGTAATCTCTGCGCGCCCTGTCAGAGCTGATGTCAGGCATCCCGGTGACCAAGAAAAAGTTTGCCGAACTTGAATTATCCCTGTTGCACCTGAAGCAAAATGTCGAGATTCCCGAAGCTCATCTGTCTGTTCATCCTTCTATCCGAAAAGCTGTCGCTGCATGTCACGCATCCAATACTCGTGTCTCCGTCGACGCCGTAGAACCACAATCACTACTATCAGATCCTTCTTTTCTCAACAAACTTCAAGCCGATGTCAACTCTTGGATCAAAGAAATTCAAGCGGTCACGAAACTCTCTCGAGATGTATCCTCCGGCACAGCTTCACAGGAGATCAATTTCTGGCTCAGCATGGAACATGCTCTTGAAGGTATCGAAGCTCAACTCAAAGGTGAAGAAGTCACTCTCGCATTGGAAGTCTTGAAACACGCCAAGAGATTTCACGCCACTGTTAGTTTCATCGCCGATACAGGGTTGAAAGAAGCTGCAGATGTCGTACATAAACATAATATCCTTATGCGCGATTTCCCCTTGGACGAACTTCTCGCCGCTACAGATCTGGAGAAGATCCAAGAAGCTGTATATCTGATATTTGCACATATCAATAAGAAACTAAAACTATCCCCATATCCAATCAGAAGAACACTCCCGCTTGTCGAAGCTATTTCTCAAGACTTTAATGACCAGTTGCTGCGTGTGCTAGGAAGCCAAAGATTGATGTATATGGATTACGCAAAGTTTGAGGCAGTTATGAGCGCTTGTGCGGAGGTGTTCACGACTTGGGACGAAAACATGAAAGATTTCACGAATGTAGCTAGAGAAGGTTAGTGTTCTGGTGGAAGTTGAGAGAGTTGAAGCTGACGAATAGTGTCACGAAAAAGAGCCGAAAAATTCATCTCCATCAAAATCAACCCCGCTCATGCCAAATTACAAGAAAGGATTGCGTACTTACGAAATTTCAGACGCTCTCACGACCAGTTACGAACCATGACTTCGTCCACCCGGAACTTCAGCGGTCTCGGTATCGACGCACCCTTTGAACTCGACATGGAAGAGGAAGTGAGATTGGCATACGAAAGTGTCAAAGCTGCCGACGTCCTCGATGTGTCTCCAGAAGGATCTGAGATCTGGTACACTGCCGAGAGTGCTTATAACGACCGTGTGGCTCGTATAGAAAATCAGATCATCTCCCGACTACGAGACAGGCTGGCCACTGCTCGCAATGCTCAAGAGATGTTTCGTGTCTTTTCAAAATTTAATACTCTCTTCGTCAGACCTAAAATTAGAGGTGCTATACAAGAATATCAAACTCGACTTATAGAGAGTGTCAAAGATGATATCCGACGACTGCGTCAAAAGTTTACGGCAAATTATCGGAACTCTCAAGCATATCATATGTCCCAACTGCGCGACTTTCCTTCCGTTTCGAGCGCCATCACTTGGGCGAGACAGATTGAACGTCAATTGATGACATATATGAAACGCGTGGAAGATGTTTTAGGTAAAGGTTGGGAGAGTTATGCGGAAGGTCACAAGTTGCAAGTTGAATCACAATCATTCCGTCAAAAGTTGGATACAAAACCTCTATACGACGCCTGGATCGCCGACATTTCCAGACGGGGAAATCTCACAATCACAGGGGAGGTTGTTTGATGTTGTCAAGTCAAGAGCAACCGCTCAGAATTCGCAGGGGCATTTACAATTGATTGTCCAGTTCGATCCCCAAGTCATCGCGTTGTTCAAAGAGGTCAGATCACTCATCTGGCTTGGGTTTCCAGTGCCGCTCACCATATCTCATCGAGCTAAAGATGCCAAGCGAGTTTATCCACATGCAGTCAGTTTGATGGAGAGTGTCAGGATATACACGCAGACCTTGGATTTAGTAGAGCAGAATGAAGATGTGGCGATGTTGTTGGCTAGCTATCGATCTCATACCCAACAAATGATCGCAAAGGGTAAGTAAACTCTTGTGATGCGATCGAGCTGACTAAAAGGTATCAACATGCAGTGGGATCATTTGATCAATGCTTACGACGGTCATCGTCTCCTTTCTGGTGGCGCGGATGGCCGCGAGAGTCGACATTTTGTCTTCGTTCGCGAATTCGCCAGCGTAGTCTCGCTTCTACAAGATAAAGCCACGGCTCTGGTGGAGATCTCAAAGGAGATATCGAATGTGGTGGAAGAACTTGGAACTTGCGCATTCACCATCGAAGCTTTCTCTGGCCTCTTGGCACAGATACAAAAAACGGTGGATCATCTCAATCTTGAAAATTATAGCAATCTCGATGCTTGGGTATCGATATTAAACTCGCGAATTGATACTGTGCTGGTGAATCGACTGGTACAGGCTATCAACGATTGGTGTGACGAATTCATCCGATCAGACTTTGCAGATGGTGTCAATGGTGATACACCTGCCCACAATGCTCAAATTTCAAAGGTATGTTTTCCATACGCACACATGAATGATCTTTTGGATCTTGACTGACTCCAGAAGTCCGCTTTACACATTGAACCATTGGTACATGAAATCCGCATTCGTAATCAAGTCATCTATCTTGACCCACCTATCGAAATAGCTCGTGCTGAATGGCTCAACCAATTCCAGAACTCACTCGGAATCATCTGTCTTCTCTCTCGAATCCGTTCGTCTCGATACGAAATTTCTCTACAAGCTGAATCTCCCTCAGAAGAAGAAACCACCTATACCTCCCTTCTATCTTCCCTTGACATTTCCATCCTTTCTAAACCACTTCAACTGATAGAGAAAAAAGTTCAAGCCGTCAGTGAATACGTTGATAAATGGCTTCAATTTCAATCTCTTTGGGATCTAGAACCAGATCACGTTTACAATCGTCTTGGAGATTCTCTTTCTCAATGGGGTCAATTATTATCTGATATTAGACAAGCTCGTTCTACATTCGATACTTCCGATACTAGGAAAGACTTTGGTGTTTGTGTTATCGACTATGCTAATGCTCAAAGTAAAGTGAATTCTAAATATGATTCATGGCAAAGAGAATTGTTAACTCGCTATGGCACGAGATTGGGTAATAGTATGAAAGAAACTTATTCGGGTATTTTGAAATCTAGAACGGATCTGGAGACGATGAGCATTGATGGGACTTCTACTGCTCAAGCAGTGACGTTTATAACTTTGGTTCAAGAGTTGAAGAGGAAGAGTAAAGTTTGGGGACCGGAAATGGAATTGTTTTTGTTAGGTCAGAAAACTTTGGAAAGACAGAGGTTCACTTTTGGAACGGAATGGTTGTACGTTGATCAAGTACAAGGAGAGTGGAGCGCTTTTACGGATATTTTGAAGAGGAAGGATGATGCCATTCAGGAACAGATAGGTGAGTGAGACATCATTGTTTTCTTTTCACACCTATTGTTCACTGTCTTTCCCCTTTCCTCGAACATGTGCACCTCTCTAGTGTTTTCATCGGTGACTGTACCGCCTTTGGTAGTTAAATCTGCTCTATCCTTGTCAGCATTCAATTCATCACTACCAACCGCTCAGTTATGATCCAGAATAGTGATAGACTCCATTGAAGAGCTATCATGTCCGCTTGTGTTCGACACAAATGGTGGTGCACAATTGGGCCCCAGTAGGAGGAGCATCATCGATGATAGTGAAATGTCTATGTTCGATGGTGGCTCGGGTCATTCTCTTGTGTATCACTAACTGTCAGCTGGATTACAATTGAAGATCGTCGCGGAGGACAAAGTGGTCGATGGACGTATTCGCGAGTTCACGTCGGAATGGGAAACACTCAAGCCTCTTCAAGGGAGTATCAAAGCCGATGTAGCTATCAACACTCTTAACGTTTTCGAAGGTCGTCTCACTCGTTTGCTCGAAGAATATGATCTCGTTTGTCGTGCTAAAGAAGCACTCAATCTCGAACACACGAAGGATGATCGTCTCGAACCCGTCACCGAAGAACTAAGAGATCTGAAAGGTGTATGGACGGCTTTATCTGGTATATGGGGAAGAATCGGTCAACTTAGAGAGATGCTCTGGTCAGCAGTCCAGCCGAGGAAGTTGAGACAAGAGCTTGATGCCATTCTTTCATCCACTCGTGAGATGCCTTCAAGGATGCGGCAATATGCGGCTTTTGAGTATGTTCAAGAAACCATCAGGGGTCTCTTGAAGAGCAATGTACTCATTTCCGAGATGAAAAGCGAGGCCCTCAGAGAAAGACATTGGTCTAAGCTGTACAAAGCTTTGAGGATGTCAGGGGCATCACAATCATCTACGTGAGCTAGCGATGTTCTAGCAAAGATTTTCAGCTCATATGACAGGATGACACTCGGTCAAGTGTACGACCTTGACCTGCGCAAGAACGAACAGTTGATCAAGGAAGTTGTCATGCAAGCCCAGGGCGAGGTAAGCTAGCTTATGAAAAATTCTGGTAGAGCTGATAGGCAGATGGCGTTAGAAGAATTCCTCAAACAAGTTAGGGAAACTTGGACGTCCTATGCTCTCGACCTCATCAACTATCAGAACAAATGTCGTTTGATCCGTGGCTGGGACGATCTGTTCAACAAATGTGGTGAACACCTCAATTCTCTCAATGCCATGAAGCTTTCACCTTACTATCGAGTATTCGAAGAAGAGGCTGCATCATGGGAAGAAAAGCTCAATCGCGTGCATGTGCTTTTTGACGTATGGATCGATGTACAACGACAATGGGTTTACCTGGAGGGTATCTTCACAGGTAGCGCCGACATCAAACACCTTCTTCCTGTCGAAAGTGCCCGATTCCAGAATATCAACTCCGAGTTCCTCACTGTCATGAAAAAAGTCAACAAATCGCCTTTCGTATTGGAGATACTCAATATTCCTGGAATTCAGAAAAGTCTCGAACGTCTGGCTGATCTTCTGACAAAGATCCAGAAGGCTCTCGGGGAGTATCTGGAGAAAGAACGATCATCATTCCCTCGATTCTATTTTGTCGGTGATGAAGACCTTCTGGAAATTATCGGGAATAGCAAAGACATTCGAAGAGTCATGAAACATCTTAAAAAAATGTTTGCAGGTATATCCACACTTCAACTCGATGAAGATGAGACAATGCTTCTTGGTTTTGCCTCCAGAGAAGGAGAAGAAGTTTCATTCCGTTCGCCTATCATGCTGAAAGATTTCCCCAAGATCAATGATTGGCTCGCTCGTGTCGAATCGGAAATGCGACATTCATTAGCGGAATCACTCTTCCGTGCAGTGACAGAACTTCGAACCTTATTCGCCATCGACAGTGAGCTCTCTTTACCTGGTCTCATGACTTGGATCGATTCGTACCCTGCTCAACTTGTCGTACTTGCTGTACAAGTAGCTTGGACGGAATTGACAGAGAATGCTTTGGAATCAAACTCTCTTACGAATGTTCTCACCTTGGTCGCTAAAACACTCGACCTTTTGGCCGATACTGTTCTCCAAGACATTGCTGTTCTTCAAAGACGTAAATGTGAACACCTCATCACTGAACTAGTTCATCAAAGAGATGTCATCAGAGGTTTGATAAGTAACGGTATCCGATCTTCCTCAAGCTTTGACTGGTTATATTACATGCGTTTCTATCTTATCGACACTATAGAAGATCCTTTACTCCGTCTTGAAGTTCGAACAGCCGATGCGATATTCCCATATGGATACGAATACCTAGGAATTCCCGATAGACTCGTTCAAACCCCACTTACAGATCGATGTTATCTCACTCTCACTCAAGCGCTCGACAATCAACTGGGTGGATCTCCTTTCGGACCAGCAGGAACAGGCAAGACTGAATCCGTCAAATCACTCGGTGTACAATTAGGTAGATTCGTCCTTGTTTTCTGTTGTGATGAAACGTTCGATTTCCAAGCCATGGGTAGAATCTTTGTGGGTCTATGTCAAGTAGGTGCTTGGGGATGTTTCGACGAATTCAATCGATTAGAAGAACGTATTTTATCTGCTGTTTCTCAACAAGTACAAAGTATTCAACAAGGATTAGCAGAAATAACTTTTAATCCTGATGCTGAAGTTGAACTTGTCGGTAAGAAATTAAAAGTCAACCCACGAACAGGTATCTTTATCACTATGAATCCAGGATATGCCGGTAGATCAAATTTACCTGATAATTTGAAGAAATTATTCAGAAGCATGTCCATGACTCGACCGGATCAAGAACTTATCGCACAAGTTTTATTATTTTCCAAAGGTTTCAGAACCGCAGAAATCCTAGCTAGTAAAGTCGTACCTTTCTTTAATCTCTGTGCGGAACAATTATCTAATCAACCTCATTACGATTTTGGTTTAAGAGCTCTCAAAGCGGTACTTTCAAGTGCTGGGATTTTGAAAAGAGATAGGTATCTTAAATCTGTTGATGGTGAGTTGGAAGTAGAAGGGGATGATGTGGTTGAACAACAAATTATGATACAAAGTGTTACAGAGACTATTGTTCCTAAGTTAGTTGCGGATGACGTACCTTTGTTGAAAGGGTGAGTTGGGTAATTTCACCACTTCTTTGTTCAATGTTCATCATCCACCACAATCTGTTCACTATTCACCTTCTTTCACCCGCTGTCCTCTGTTCACTCTCCACCATCCACCGCGCACCATCCACCGCTCAACGTCCACCGCTCCTCGTCCACCGCTCACCATCCACCGCTCCTCATCCACCGCTCCTCATCCACCGCTCCTCATCCACCGTTCACTCTCCACCATCCACCGCTCACCATCCACCGCTCAACGTTCACCGCTCCTCATCCACCGCTCACCATCCACCGTTCACTCTCCACCATCCACCGCTCACCATCCACCGCTCAACGTTCACCGCTCCTCATCCACCGCTCACCATCCACCGCTCACCATCCCCCGCTCATCATCCACCGTTCACTCTCCACAACTCATCATACCCCATGCATATGCTCGGTTCGAAGCCATGATAACATCCTGTATAAGGTTTTAGCTGAAAGTATAGACTACTGCAAGATGTTTTCCCTGGCATCGCTTACGTTCCTGTGGATCTCGAAGCCTTACGAACCAAGATCGCTGAAGTATGCGCTGAACGTCATTTAGTCCCAGGTGAAGCATGGGTAGACAAAGTGGTACAACTTTATCAAATTCAAAATATCTCCCACGGTCTCATGATGGTAGGACCATCTGGTACGGGTAAAACACAAGCTTGGCAAGTCCTTCTGGCCGCTTTGGAAAGAGTGGATGGTGTGGAAGGTACATCATATTCTATAGATCCAAAAGCTATCGATAAAGAATCTCTTTATGGTACTCTTGATCCCACAACACGGGAATGGAACGATGGATTGTTCACTCATATTCTACGTAAGATTGTCGATAATGTCAGAGGAGAAACTACTCGACGTCATTGGATCATTTTCGATGGTGATGTTGATCCTGAATGGGTTGAGAATCTCAACAGGTGAGTGTCTTTCGATCGCATTTCCAAATCAGACTCACACCGAAAACTCACACATCCGAAGAATACCCGGAAGTAAAGCAGAGGTCCAGAGGCGAACCCGACGTTCAGCATCAAAGCAGATTCAGATCTATAACAAAGGTAGAAAGCTGACAAATCAGTGTGTTGGATGACAATAAATTGCTCACCCTTCCCAACGGTGAACGACTCAACCTCCCTCCCAATGTTAGGGTCATGTTTGAAGTTGAACATCTCAGATTCGCCACCTTGGCCACCGTCAGTCGATGTGGTATGATTTGGTTCAGCGAGGACGTGATAAGTACTTCTATGATCTGTCAAAACCAATTGCGACTCCTCAGTACCGTCCCCATAGGTGGAGACGACGAAGAAATTGCCGATTTTGGAACGTCATCTTCGTCATCGTCTGGTCGATTGGAAGCTCAGAAACAAATGGTCTCCATGTTACAAAAACAGTTCGGAGAAGGTGGTATTATCATGTCCGCCTTGGACTTTGCATCTACCAGTCAACATATCATGGACTTTACTCCCATTCGTGCACTTAACACCCTATTTTCGCTGTTGAAAGCCACCATGCGAAATGTGCTCGAATACAACGCTCGACATGCCGATTTCCCTCTTTCACCAGAGAAAGTCGAATCGTATATCACTCGAAGACTTCTGCTCAATGTCGTCTGGGCTTTCTCTGGTGATGGTCGATTAGAATCACGAGCGGACCTTGGACAACATCTTCAACTCCAATCAGGTGTGGAAATGCCCCCTCTGACCATCGGAGGCTCACTGATCGATTTCGATGTCGACGTAGGTTCTGGTGCTTGGATATCATGGGAGTCAAGAGTACCCACTGTCGAAGTGGAAACTCACGCAATCACTGCTTCAGACATTGTTATACCCACCATCGATACCGTGCGACATGAAGAAGTCCTCTATAGCTGGTTAGCCGAACACAAACCATTGATCCTCTGTGGTCCACCTGGTTCCGGTAAGACCATGACACTATTCAGTGCGCTCCGTAAATTACCAGATCTCGAAGTGGTCGGACTCAATTTTTCAAGTGCCACCACACCTGAACTAGTGCTAAAGACATTTGAACAATATTGTGAATATCGAAAAACTCCCAATGGGGTCATACTCTCTCCTACTCAGATCGGACGTTGGTTGGTCGTCTTTTGCGATGAAATCAATCTTCCCTCGGTGGACAAATACGGAACTCAGAGAGTCATTTCGTTCCTCCGTCAACTCATTGAGAACAACGGTTTCTGGCGTACATCAGATTTGTCATGGGTAACCATGGAAAGGATTCAATTTGTTGGAGCTTGTAATCCTCCCACTGATCCAGGTCGTGTACCTCTCAGTCATAGATTCCTTCGACATGCACCTGTCGTGCTCGTTGACTACCCAGGTGAAACATCTCTCAAGCAAATCTATGGAACGTTCAACAGAGCACTTCTCAAGGTCATCCCTACCCTCCGAGGACACGCAGAAGCGCTCACGAGTGCGATGGTCGGTTTATATCGTGCTTCCCAAACTAGATTCACTGCCGATATTCAAGCACATTACATTTACAGTCCTCGTGAACTCACCCGATGGAGCAGAGGGATATTCGAAGCTATTAAGCCTCTCGAGACCCTTTCAGTCGAAGGACTCATCCGTGTTTGGGCTCATGAGGCTTTGCGCTTGTTCCAAGATAGACTTGTCTCTGAGGAAGAGAAGAAATGGACGGATGAAATGATAGATTCGACTGCCCGAGAACATTTCAACAATGTCGATCTCAAAGAGGCATTATCGAGACCAATTTTGTACTCGAACTGGACTTCAAGACATTATATCCCTGTGGACCGAGATCAACTTCGTGAATACACAAAGGCGCGCTTGCGAGTGTTTCACGAGGAAGAATTGGACGTTCCTCTTGTCCTTTTCAATGATGTTCTAGACCATGTCCTTCGTATCGATCGAGTGTTTAGGCAAATACAAGGTCATCTTCTTCTTATTGGTGTTAGTGGAGGAGGAAAAGTAAGTCCCGTTAATGAATATATGGTATATGCTGATGTGACAGACGACCTTGTCTCGTTTCGTGGCGTGGATGAACGGTCTGAGCATCTTCCAAATTAAAGTCTCCAACAAATACACTGGAGCTGATTTCGATGAAGATCTACGTACTGTCCTTCGTCGAGCAGGCTGCAAAGGGGAGAAAATATGTTTTATAATGGACGAATCCAACGTTCTCGATTCTGGTTTCCTCGAACGGATGAACACTCTTCTCGCCAATGCCGAAGTACCGGGATTGTTCGAAGGTGACGAACATGCTGCACTCATGACTGCCTGCAAAGAAGGTTCTCAGCGTGATGGCTTGATGCTCGACTCGCACGAAGAATTATATCGATGGTTCACCCAGCAAGTCGCCCGTAATTTACACGTCGTCTTCACTATGAATCCCCCCGCGAATGGCTTGGCTTCAAGAGCGGCAACGTCTCCGGCATTATTCAATCGATGTGTTTTGGATTGGTTTGGGGATTGGTCTGATCAGGCTTTATATCAAGTTGGATGGGAGTTTACACAAACGCTGGATCTAGATGTGGCATCGTATAACCCTCCAATCCCTTTCCCTGCGGTCTATAGGGAATTACCTCGGAACCCTTCGCATCGATCAGCTGTTGTCAACGCTATGGTCTTCGTACATCAGTCCATGCGAGCTATCACGTCACGACTGGCTAAGTCGCAAGGGAAATATAATCATATCACCCCTCGACATTTCCTTGATTTGTGAGTAATTCTTTTTTGACATACAGGCCCAAAATGGAGAATCTTTCTCAGTGATTCTACCCCCGAGTCCTTCCGATTACTGTACTACTTTCAAGTATGGTCGACGTATATGCTGATGAAGTAGTATCAACCATTATGTGAGGTTGTTCAACGAAAAGAAAGAAGAGCTGGAAGAACAGCAAAGACATTTGAATGTCGGTCTTGACAAACTACGCGACACAGTCAGTCAAGTGGAAGAGCTACGAACAAGTCTTGCGGCGAAATCAAAGCAACTCGAAGCAAAGAATGCCGAGGCCAACCTAAAATTGAGACAGATGGTTTCTGACCAACAAGAGGCCGAAGCTAAGAAAGCTGCTTCTATCGAAATACGCGCCGCGCTCGAACAGCAGGACGCTTATATCAAAGAGCGATCACAGATTGTCAAGGAAGATCTAGCACAAGCTGAGCCAGCGGTATTGGAAGCTCTCGCGGCGGTTGGTAATATCAAAAAACAACATTTGTCAGAAGTACGTTCGATGGCGAATCCACCTGAAGCTGTCAAATTGGCTATGGAATCTGCTTGTTCTGTCTTAGGTCACCAGATCGATAGTTGGAAAACTGTACAGAGTATCATCCGTCGTGATGATTTCATCTCGAGTATTCAGAATTTCGACACGAAGAAAATGTCCAAAGGTGTGCGAGACAGAATGATGCGAGATTATGTCAGCAAGCCCGCTTTCAACTACGAAACCGTCAACCGTGCTAGTCGAGCTTGTGGACCACTCGTCCAATGGGTCATCGCCCAAGTACGCTTCTCCGAGATTCTGGATAAAGTTGCTCCACTCCGTAATGAAGTGGCATCTTTGGAGAACCAGGCGGAGACGACCAAACAGCAAGCTAAAGTCGTCGAGGATACCGTAGCCGAGTTGGAAGCTAGCATCGCTAGATATAAAGAGGAGTATGCGTTGTTAATCAGTGAAACCCAAGCTATCAAATCAGAAATGGATCGCGTACAAACCAGGGTAGATCGATCAATGACTCTCCTTCAGAGTCTATCGTCGGAACAGCAACGGTGGGACAGTGGAAGCAAGACTTTCGAGGCTGAAATGAGCACCATCGTCGGTGATGTTCTTGTCTCGGCAGCCTTCTTGGCATATAGTGGTTTCTTCGATCAACGTTATCGTGATACTATGCGAACGGAATGGTCTGAACATCTTTCCGAAGCTGGTATAGCTTACAAATCCGATCTCGCCCTCGCGGAATTCTTGTCGACCGCAGATCAAAGACTCGGCTGGCAATCCAATGCTTTACCCGCCGATAGTCTTTGTGTCGAGAACGCTGTCATGCTCAAACGATATCAACGTTATCCTCTCATTGTCGATCCCACCGGCCAAGCTGCTACATTCCTGCAAAACGAATATCGGGAACGTAAGATGACAGTGACGAGTTTCCATGATGAATCATTCTTGAAGAACCTTGAGAGTGCATTACGTTTCGGTAACCCTTTGCTCATTCAAGATGTTGAGAACCTCGATCCGATCCTCAACTCTGTTCTCAATCGAGAATTACGTCGGACGGGTGGTAGAGTCCTCATACGTATCGGTAATCAAGATATTGACTTTTCTCCTTCCTTCACCATGTTCCTGTCTACTCGAGATCCTTCCGTGGATTTCCCTCCAGATATCTGTAGTAGAGTCACCTTTGTCAACTTTACCATGACGCGAAGTAGTCTACAAACACAAGCTCTGGATAAAGTCTTGCGTGCAGAGCGTCCGGAAATTGATCAGAAACGACAAGATCTAATGAAGCTTCAAGGCGAGTTCCGTTTACGTCTTCGTCATTTGGAGAAATCGCTCTTGCAGGCTTTGAACGAGTCGGAGGGGAGTATATTGGATGATGATAAGGTCATTGGAACTTTAGAGACTCTCAAAAAGGAAGCAGCGGAGATTGGGAGGAAAGTTGAAGATACGGAAACGGTCATGATGGAAGTAGATGCTGTCACTTCGGAATACCTTCCCTTGGCTCAAGCTTGTAGTGGGATATACTTTACCCTGGAGCAACTCGCTACGATCAACCATTTCTACCAGTTCTCCCTCGACTTCTTTTTGGAAATCTTCGACTCTGTGTTGTTGCAGAATCCAAACCTCAAGGGCGTATCGGATGCGGCCTCAAGAAGGGAAACCCTTTTCAAAGATCTCTTCCTTATGGCGTATAAACGAACGTCGAGGGCGTTGTTACATACCGATTATCTGGTTTTCACTGCTACTCTCGCCAAGCTCCGACTACGCGGGGAAGAACTTGCCGTGGTGTCAGATGAATTGGACGCTTTGCTGGATGTTCCCGCTGGAATCGACAGGACCTCTTTGAAATTGAGTGGGGAGCAACGTCGTGTGTTGGAAAGTCATCTCGGACTCAATGTGGTCAAAACGCTAGAAGAGGATCTGTCGGCAAATCCGAACGAATGGCATTCTTTCATTACCGATGCCAAACCTGAGAAGAACGTTCCTTGGCCGTGGGCACCTGCGAATGGTGAGTCCATATATTCCGATTCAAGCTCATGCTTAGGTATAACCACATCTGCTCGCAAGGTCATACTCATCAAGCTCTTCCGTCCAGACCGTCTTTTGCAGGCTTTGTCAATGTTCGTCGATCAAGCTTTCGATATCGATCTCGCCAGTCAGAGCGAAACTGAACTGCGGAAGATCGTCCTGGAAGAAATCACACCTTCTCATCCGGTCGCTTTGACCTCTGTACCAGGTTACGACGCAAGTTATCGTGTTGATAATCTGTGTAAAGTCGTCGGCGTATCTTGTACCCCAGTAGCCATGGGTTCCGTGGAAGGTTTCAGTCTTGCCGATCAGGCCATCGCCAATGCCGCACGTACAGGTTCATGGGTATTATTAAAGAATGTTCATCTATCTCCAGCATGGCTCAGTCAATTGGAAAAACGACTACATAGTCTTACTCCTCATCCTTCTTTCCGACTTTTCTTGACAATGGAGACGAGCCCGGTCATCCCAGTCAACATCTTACGACAATCGAGAATCATAATGAATGAACCTCCTCCCGGTGTCCGTGCCAATCTTCTAGACAGTCTGCAGTCTCTTCCGCAATCTCGACTTTCTTCTGGACCAGCTGAAAAACCTCGATTGTTCTTCCTCCTCGCATGGTTCCATGCTGTTGTACAAGAACGTTTACGATACCTTCCTCTTGGTTGGAGCAAGGCTTACGAGTTCAACGATTCTGATTTCGACGCTGCGTTGGGTACGATCGACACTTGGTTGGGATCTTTGGCAAAGGGAAAGGCTAATGTTGATCCGGCTCAAATACCTTGGATCGCCTTGCGAACTCTTATCAAACAGGCTGTATATGGAGGAAGGGTAGATTCGGATTTCGATCAGAGGATCGTTGATGCGTTTGTGGATCGGATCTTCAGTCCAAAGGCTTATGATGCTGATTTCATGTTGGTAGATCGGGCAGAGGGAGGATTGGCAGGACCTGAAGGAACACAGATACAGCAGTATATCAAATGGACGCAGGCGTTACCGGAGAGGGAACCACCTGCTTGGCTTGCGTTGCCTGGTTCGGCTGAAGGTTTGGTAGCTGTTGCAGAAGGTGAGTTGCATCGCACTTTGATCAGTCTTCTGGCCTATGACTCCCTCATCCTCATCGTAATGCCTTCGACATAATAATGCTTTTCAATGTTTTGGAGGGTGAGTCAGAGAACCAAAGCTGACTCGTAGGTGAGGGAGTTATGAACAAACTTCGAAAGATGCGTACTCTCGACGATGAAGATGATGGTTCATCCTCACCCACCTCCACCTTGGCAGGTAGACCAGGATGGATGACCACTCTCAAATCTCATGCACAAGAATGGCTTCAGAATTTACCTGAAACCCTTTCCACTCCGAGCGATAAGAATAGTCCATTGGCTAGATTATTCGTACGTGAAGCGGCAAGGGGAAAGAGTTTGTTAAGTCGGATCCGTCGTGATTTGAATGAATTGATTGGAGTCTGTGATGGAACTTTGAAACAGACAAACGAACTTCGTACTCTTATTTCGGATCTAAACACCGGTATGTTTCTACTCTTGCTTTCTTACGATGTCGCTGATGAGAAGGTACCGTACCAACTCACTGGAGGAAATTCAAGATGCCATCTGGAACACCTGTTCAGATTTTCGTATCTGATCTTCGAGCGAGGTTGCAACAACTGCAAAATATCGCTATTGGGGTTCAGAAAGGAGGTGTATGGTTGGGAGGTTTATTCCAGCCCGAAGCGTATATAACAGCTACTAGACAGACTGTGGCGCATGCGCAAGGATGGTCTTTGGAACAATTGGTCATGCGTTTGGAAGTGGAGGTGGAGGGTGGTGAGAATAGTTTTGCTGTTGAAGGTTAGTCGAATTCCCTCATCTCATATCGTGTCTTGATTTCATCTCTTGTCTCCTAAACTTATACACCGCATTCGTATATCGATCTCATCTCTTCTTCCCCTTTCTTCCAGACCCTTTGGAACAACTTGATATCACACTTTCTTCGCTCTTCCACTTCACTCTGACCCATTTTCATATCTCCAATCGGATCTCGGGTGCTCTGTTTCATTTCTCATCTTTCATGGTGTGAGCTAAAGCTGATTGTCAGGATTAAAACTCGAAGGTGCGGGATGGAAAGAAGGCAAGTTGACATTGAACGACGGAGAATCAACATCATTAGGGACATGTCAAATACGTTGGTATAAAATCAACACTCTACCGAATTTGGAGACAAGTGTCAACATACCTGTTTATCTCAACAAGGAGAGGAAAGACGTTTTGTTCTCTGTGGATTTATCCACCACTGGTTTATCTCAAGCTATCGTAGCTCAACAAGGAGTGTGCATAACGAATATTTGATAGAAATGATTATTTGATGAATACATTGTTTACGATTACATATGAAAATAATGTGCATCTTTACTCTTCTCTGCGTGTACAAAGTACTTGTATATGTACTCGTCATCGTACTTATCAAATAAACCCATTTCCACCTTTAAAAACCATACTTTTCCCTCTACTCAACTCTTCACCTAATTTCATACCTAACCAATCACATTCTTCCTCTACCCTTCTCCTCTTTTCTCCCAAAGGTGGGAATCGACCTACTAACAATCTATGAGCTATAGCATGATAACAACTCGCATCACGTAATAATAATATCCTCAATTCGATTATTGTACCTAATGGACCTTGAAGACGTAGAGGATCACGTGGAGCTTGAATCCTACGTTGTTGAATTGATCCGGGTAATGTCAAAGTGTAAGAAGATGAAGGAGAAGGGAATTTCGCTTGTTGAGTATATTGATTCCTAAAAGCTGCTCTACGTGGTGGAGGTGTTGGAGCTCTAGAATTTGGTGCTCTCGAAGATTGATATGTCGAATGATTATCCGTGGGTATTTGACGAGTAGAGATATGATTGTTGGTTTGAGATATATAAGTGGATGGTTTGGGATATGTGATGGAAGAAGGTAATGATGGGACTGGAGGAGGTGCTGGAGATGGAGGTGATACTTCTGTTGGAGAAGCAATGTAAAGTGATCGAAAATATTCGTCTCTATTTGAAATTTAGCATTTCTTACATTCTAACTTCACATTGCAATCATTAAAGCTGGTGAAGATCTCATTGACAAACAACTATCAAGTGAAAGGAATGAGGATCATCACTAGTGTATGTTTTACTCTTCTTTTTGAACGACCACCTCTTATGAGTTTCGTTCTTCATGATAGGGGAATGTAATTGGTAATTGAGATAAATGTGAAAAGCGATTAACTTGAGAATGTAGACGAAAAGATTTCATTTGAACTCACCTTAACAAAGCATCTAATTCATTTTCTTCTTCACTTTCCAATTCTGTATCCTCTGCACTACTTCCATCTGTCATACCAGGTTTTTCCTCTTCTTGATCATTCAACATCCCATCTATCCATTCGACCAAATAACCTCCACCTCTTCTGAGGATATCAAGAGGTATAACGACACTTTCGTTTTTTGGTGGTGAATCTAATGAATATGAAAAATCCATCATGATCAATATTTGGTTTTGTGTGTTTGGTGAAGGACGTGTTGATTTAGATGATAAAATAGCAGAAAAAGAATTTGGTGTACAAGGTAATGGTCCTCTAGGTGGTGGAAGTGGTTCACCTAAAGAAGTTAATCGTTTCGTATCTATCGTTCTACGTTTTTCTGATTTTTCAGTATATGTTTTTTCTCTTCTTAAATTCGTTTCTGTCCAATGATTATCATTTGTTAGATTATACATTTGAGTATAATCGTCTGATTTTGAGTTTGAGGAAATTGTTATCCCTCCCGTTTTGATATTCGAGGGAGAGAGATAATAAGGATTTGTTGAAGTTTGATGATGACCTGAAAATCGATTTGCTGAAGGAGTACTGGTTTCTGTTGTAGAAGTTGATTGGGTGAAACTTGTTAATGGTGTTGAAGGTGTAGGTAATGGTATTACTAAATGTTTTGGCATGTTTAAATCTTCTGAAGGTCTTCTAGATATCCTTCTTGTATCTTTTCCATATATATCTTGTGAATAAGAAGGATGAAAATCTAAAGAAGGTTTATGTGACATTCTTTTATCCATCACTTTTCCTCTTGAAGATAAAGATGGTTGACTAGGTCGGGTACGTAAAGGTGCCGTGGCGGGTACAGGGGGGACAGGGATGAAATCTAAGTTGGAATCAGGTATACTGGTTTGTAAATGAGCGGGAGAACGGGAAATGTTGGTTTGAACTTGTGTTGGAGCTCTAGAAAGTCTTCTAAGAGAAGGGAGAGGATTAAGACGAAGTGTACTGAAATTGGTAGAGTTGGAACTTTGGTTTTGGTTTTGAGGTTGGTTTTGAGAAAGACTTCGATTTTGGTTTTGCATTTGTGAAGCGATTTGAGAAGAAGGTAAATGATCTTTTCTCATTCCTCTTCTAGCTTCACTTGGGGTTCGTACCACTTGGGCTCCACCACCGAGGAAATTACCCTTTTTCTCCATGGATGGAGGGACAGCATTGGATGATGTGGAAGAAGTAGGAGTGTGGAAACCGGTTGAAGGGGAATGTTTAGGCAGAGGAGGTGGAGAATGGGAATGGGGGGAGAAGGTAAAGAATCTTCGTGGAGATTTAGGTTTAAGATCAGGAAGCATAGATGTGTTGAGAGATGACATTGTTGTTGACGGCATTTCTTGCGTATCCCACAGCTGAAAATTAAAG